>NW_013657617.1:53829-73112 GCF_000142905.1 Thecamonas trahens ATCC 50062
CCCCCCCTCCCCCTCACCCCTCACCCCCTTCGCACAGGACTCCCTGCTGGTCTCCCTCATTACGCCATCATCCCTCGCCGCACCCAAGTTTGTGGCAGAGGCTGTTGCCACATACCGCTCGCCGGCCTCGTCGTCGCCTGAGCTCAACGACGGCTCGGTGCCTCAGGCCACTATGGCCGCCCTTGGCTCGTCGGCTCTGGCGGCGGCCGCGGCAGAGTTCCTCATTCCGCCATCGGCCCGCCGCTCCGCTGCTGCCATGCGCAAGCAAGTCACTGTCTCCACCGCTTCCACCACCCTCTACACCCAGCTGGTCCTCCTACGGGCCACCCTCCTCCGCCGCCTGGCTCAGGCTCTGGCTCGCTCCGCTGCGGCTGCGGCTGCCACCGCCCCGCTCCGCCCGCTGCCCGACGCTGCTACTCGGCCCATCGGTGCTCCGCTGGCGTCGGCCTCGCAAGCGGTCACCGCTGACGGCGCACTTGGCATCCACACCTCGCTCGGCGTCCTGGTCACCCTACTCAAGGCCGCTGCCCGCGCCGACCCGGACGTCGGCCTCGAGACCCTTGCCTCGTTTGATGCCCTCCTCCACACCATTCCGCTGCTCGGCCTCTATCTTGGCGCACCCGAGCCGGCGGTCGACGCGCTGGTTGGCTTTATGCACCACACGCTCGACATGCCTCAGGCCCCGCCGAGCGCAAAGTCGGCCGCCCTCGCCGGCCTTGTTGGCGTCGCCCTCGCCAAGGGCTCGTTCACCGAGCTGCTCTTTGTGGCCCATACTCTCCTCACTGCCCCGCCTGCGGCTCCGCTTGACGTCTCGACCTACCTCGGCCGCCTCGCCAGCTACAACCCACACATTCCGCTGGCTGCTCTCGACGCCAAGGCCGCTCTCTCGTTCTCTAACGAGTACACCGCCCCCGCTGCTGGCTCGCAAGGCTCGGCGGCCTCGGCCGATACACCTGCGGCCTTCCGCGAGCCGGGCGCCATCGCCACCGACGGCACCTACCTCTACATCCACGACGCCCACGGGCTCGCCAAGATCGGCACCGGAGCAAACGGCTCCATCCAGGGCCACGTCTATGCTGCCCGCCCGCTCTTCCGCGCCTCCGACGCTGCCTCGCTCCTTTGTGTCTGTGACAAGCTCTACTACCGCTCTGCTAGCATCGCGCCAGCAGCTTTTCTTGTCCTCTCAGCCTCAAACCTCGCCGACATTGGTGCCATCCTGCCTGACGGCTCGGGCTCGGTCGCCTCCGATCCGACCTCCGAGACCTGGCTTCCTGCCGAGTTTACTCCCGAGCCCAAGGCCTCGCCGCCGACCTTTGCTTCGCCGGCAACCACCGACGGCCGCTACATCTACGTCGCCATGGCTGTCTATGGCTATGCCCCAGACGCGCCGCCGGTCTCGGCGCTTGCCTCGGCCGTTGCTGGCGAGTCGCGCTCGGCCGTGTCGGGCGCCGCTGACGCGCTTCCGCCGGTCACCCCGACTCCGACCTCGGCCTCGGCCGCCCGCGCGCAGAGCATCACCTTCCCACCGCCATCGGCCGGCTCATCTGACGACGCTGCCACATCACTGGCCGGCCCCGCCAGCTCCAGTGCAGGTCCGAACCCGGCAGCGCCGGGAGCTGCAAACCCTCGCGTCGTCGTCGCTACTTTTGACCCGCTCTCGGATCCACCCATGAAGCACATCGCGTCGACGCTGCTCTCCGGCTCAGAGACTCTCGTCGGCCATGTCCTCTCCACCCGTCAGTGCTACAACACCGACACCCGCATCGCCGTCGACACCTCGCTCGTCTTTCACGCGCCGGGCAAGGTCGCCGCCTGGTGCATGGCCGGCCGTGGCCAGGGCAACTTTGTCTTCCAGGTCTACCGCCGCGTCGCCGGCGACCACTACGTCCTTGTTGGCGAGAATGAGGTCGAGACCATCTCCGGCCTCCAGGTCTTTGACATTCCTCCCGACGAGCGTATTGCAGTTCTCCCCGGCGACTGCATCGGCTGGCGCTGGGCCATCGACCGTGGCCAGGTCTACTACGACCGCAACGTTCCGGGCACCTCGCCCTCGTTTGTCAAGTACAACTCGAACACCCACGGCCCGCGCGATGCCGTCGGCGACACTGTCCACTTTACCCGTACCGAGTCGGTCACCATGTCCATCGCCGCTGTCCTCGACCCGGCGCCGGTCGCCACGCACACCGCCACCAGCCCGGCCTCTTCCAGCGGGAGCGTGCCGCTCACGTTCTGCGCCACTGCCGGCCCTCTCGCCCTCCCGACACCCGTCCTCAACTACGGCGCGCTCTACTGCAACGGCTCGTGCGTGGCCATCCTCGCTCCGCCAAACAAGCAGCTTCACGATGGCTTCCCCAATCACGCATCCACCCGCCAGTGGTCGCTTGCGTCAGGTGCACTCCTGGACCACACCGACGCTGGACTCAACCCGCAGGGCATGCCGACCGTCTACGATGCCGACGCCAACGTCGTCTGGAACTACGCTCCGGGCACGCGCAAGGTCTTCCGCTGGGCTTGTGGCCCGCTCCGCCCGGCCCTCACTTTTCCGGTCTCGTCCGAGACCGCCGCCGCCGCCCGCTTCCCGCTCCATCCGCTCGACGTCCCAGCCGCGCTTCCGGCCCTAGCTGCTGACCTCCCGCCGGCTGCCTCACCGGCCGACGTCGCTTATGTCCTCCTCCGCCACGCGGATCGCATCGCCCTTCACCACGCCCCGCCACCGGCCGCCGCCGCCGCCCACGCCGCTCCGACGTTGTCCGCCGTCGCTGCCTCCTCGTCGGCCGCCACCGCGGCCTCGCTCTGCCGCGAGCTCTGCGTCCAGCTCCACCCGTCAACCTTTGCGCTCCTCCTTTCGCTTCTTCGCCGCTTTGCTGCCGCCCTCCCGCGCGTCCTCGCCCTCCCGTCCACTGCTCCCGTTCCAGACGACCTCGCCACTGCCGGCTATCTCACCATGGCTGTTCTCCGACTGCTCAAGGTCAATCTTGCCGTTCTGGTCTCTTCAGGCTATCCGCTGGAAGCTTTTGACTCCAAGCCGCTGCCCGAGACTGCTGCTGCTTCTGCCGCTGGCGGCGCCAGCCCGGCTACCCTCACTTGGGCCTCACTCTCAGCGGCAGACGTCGCCGCTGCATCTGCTGACCTTCTCCCGCCGCCGTTCAACGAGTCCTTCCCGCCGCTTGCCATCGAGCACGAGCTCGACGGCGAGGCGCTGGCCCTTCTCTCGCTCACCGACTGCGTCTTGCTCGCCGACAACAAGCTCGGACGCGGAAAAAAGCTCCACGCCGCCCTCACGGCCGCTCTCCGCAAGCCTCCGCAAGCTCACGCTCCGGCCACTGATGCCAGCTCGGGCGCTCCGTCATCGCGCAAGCGGCCGGCGCGCCTCGACACCGGCAGCTCGAGCGCCACCAAGCCGTCGCGCCTCGACGGCTCGCCCTCGGTCTTTGCCACCATTCGCAACGAGCTCGTCGCCCTCACCTCGCACTCGCATGCTTGGATCCAGGACGAGGCCTGTGGCGTCCTCACGATGGGCATGAACGCGTTCTATCCCACTCGCGAGGACCGTCTCCTCCTCCTCGGCTCCACCCTGGCCAAGGTCGATCCGGCCGCTGCCTCGCCCGACCCGTTCGTCGCCGCCGTCCTCGAGTACTTTGCAGAGCCCGCGACCGTCGCCGACCTTTTTGTCGCGCCGCTCACCGATGCCCTCACTGGCAAGCCGAGCCTCCCACCGGCCTTTGCCACCATCATTCACAATCTCATCCGTATCATCCGTGCCGAGGCCGAGGGCCTCCTGGCTTCGCCGCCGGCTCCGTCTTCCGACGCCTCAGACCTGCCGCCAGCACCGTCGACCGCCGCCCGTATGCTCTTCTCCTTCCTCACCCACCTCCTCGCTCGTGCCACGGCCTCGTCCGGCGACCTCCTTGACGCCACCGTCACCCTCGCTTCGGACCTCCTCGGCGCCGCGGCAGACGTTGTCACTGCCGTCGTCGCTGCCGCGCCTGACAATGCCGCTCTTGCAGACTCGGCCTCGCACGGCGCCGCACTCCGCGCCTCGTTTGTCCCCACCATTCTCCCAGGCCTTGTCTCGGCGCTCCCGGTCCTCGTCGCTTCGTCGGTGGCTCTCGCGGCCAAGCTCTCGCCGCGCCTTGTCGCACTCTTTACCGTACTCGACACGCTCAACGCCCGCATCCCGGGCATTGCCGAGACCGACGCTGAGCTCCTCACCGCCCGCGCCTCGACCTACACCAAGTCGATTGTCGAAGAGTCACTCCACCCTTACCCGACCCATGCCCGGGTCGACAAAAAGGTGACAATCCCCAACGCCACGTCTCTTACTCTCATCTTTTCCAAGTCGTGCCGGACCGAGGGCGGCTCCGACTACCTCGACATCTACCAGGCTGCGCACCACTCGAACCACCTCTACCGGTTCTCCGGCGCGTACAACCAGGGCTCGTCGTCGTTCCCGGCTGAGCCGGTCACCATTCCGGGCGACACTGTGTACTTTTACTTTACCTCGGGCCCATACTCGTACTCGCACTACGGCTGGTCGGTCACCGTCTCGGCCCAACTGCCCGACGTCATCGGCCCGGTCCCGTTCTCGCTTGACCTGCTCAAGAACGTCGGCTGGGCCCTCGGCTCGCTCGCTGCTGTCTCGGTCGCCGGCGCGCCACTCACCGACGAAGAGGCCGCTCTCAAGTCGCTCCTGGCGTCGCCGCTGCTGGCCCGCGGCTACGCCGGTTCCCCGCCCGACTCGCCTTTCCTTGACGACATGCTCGCGTCCGAGCCGACGGCTTCACCGGCCACCGCCGGCTTTACCATGTTTCTGGAGATGGCTCAGGCCAACGCCACCGGCGTCTCGCTCGGCAAGAAGGCCCGCGGTGCACCCATCGACTTTCTTGTCGAGCGTGCCGTCCTCGCCGCCGCCATCTACCACACCGGCCTCCTGCCCGACACTCTTGTCTACGCCGCGGCCCTTGCCGATGCCGGCGACAACGCTGCTCTCCGCCCGGCCATGCCCAAGCCGCTGCTCCACCTCTGGCGCCGCGCCCACAAAATCAAAAAGTGGGTCATGCGCGAGTACGAGGACCGCGAGTCGGCCCGGGATCTCGAGCGCGCCGCCGACTCGGACCTCGGCGCTGCTACCGCCACTTCCGCCGCCAGCGACCGCTCCTTTGCGGCCGAAATTGTGCGCAAGGCCAGGTTCCTCCTCTCCTATGCGCCAGCTGCGCTCCCACCGCATGACGCCGCCAACTCACCCGCTGTCCGCGGCAACCCGACGCTTGGCGCGCTTGTTCCCGCCGCCAACTCGGTCCTCGCGTCTTGGCGCCATGCCGAGGCCCGCTTTGCGGCGTTTGACCTGAACGCAGCTGACGCGCTTTGCAACGAGCTCGATGTCTTTCTCCGCACTCCGCTCAACGTGGCGGACCTGGCTTCGGTTGTTGCCACCCGGAGCGAGCGGGCGCAGACCCGTGCTGCCGGCTACGCTACGCTTGCGACACTCATCCGCGACGTCACCATCCGTTCGGCTGTCTACGATCTCCTCCGCCCCTCGTGCGACTCGCTCGATGTTTCGGTTCGCTCGGCCTCGACCGGCGTCCACCACCTTGACGCGCTCACCACCGCGCCGCAGACCCAACTCCACGCGGTCCAAGACGCGTTTGCCACCTTCCTTGCCGCTGTCAACACTGTTGTCGGCGACGACGCTACCGCGCCGCCGGTCCGGGCCGCTGCGCTGGCCGCGCTCAACCTCCGCTTCCTCCCCTCGGACCGCAACCTGCTCCTCTCATCCGGCGTGATGGCCACGCTGTGGCACCTTGCTACTGCACCGGCTCCGGCGTCTACGCTCTCACACGCCGCGGCCGCTGCCGGAGCGGCGGCCGAGTCGGAGCCGTCTGCTCCCGCAAGCGACGGGCCGTTGCCCGACGCCGAGCTCGCGTCTGTGCTCGAGCCAGTCTTTGGCCTCGCTGCGGCGCTCTCGCTTCGCTCCGCGGCGCGCACCATGTTCAAGACTCTGGCCGCAACTTGCATTGCCGAGCCGTCGTCAGCCCGCCTCGCCGACACGCATCCGTTCGAGGCCACATCCATCCTTGCCGCGCTCCGCACTGTTGTTCTCGACACCATCTTTGACGACCTTCGCGACGGGCTCACCTCGGGCCTTTGCGCCGGCCTCGACGACGCCTTTCTCGACCTCAACTTGCCGTTTGGTGCCGATGTCGTGGCAGCGGCGATTGCCAAGTCATCCGGTACCACCTCGCCGTGGTCGCCCTGAAGGGCAAGCCGACTGCTGCTGCGTCTACAGCCGATGGCGATGTGAGCACTACCAGCGTTCGGACCGTCCTCGCCAAGGTCTTCCAAGGCCTTGGGGTGCCAAGCGGCGTTTACGACGACATTCTTCACGGCCACACGCCGTCGTCGCTCCTCGGCACGCTTTATGCTGCTGCCAAGTCGCCGCTCCTCCACGCCTACCTCCTCGATGCACCGGACAAGTTCCGGGTTGTCCTTGACGTGCTGGTGGCACCGGCGGCTTCACCGGCGACCCGACAAGCCATCTTCCGCACACTTCGTGCCATGCTCCCGTGCATGGCGCCAGACGCGCTGGCGTCTGCAGGCCTCGACATTGTTCCGTTCCTTGTTGCCCGCATCGGCGCCGTCGTGGACAAATTTATCGTCTCGTCGTCCAGCGACGTGGCCGAGTCGGCACCTGACGGAACTGTCGCCGATGGCGACGGCGACGCCGACGGCGATGCTGCTGCAGCCGGCGCTGGAGCAAGCAACGACGACGATGCTGACAAGAATCTCATTCTTGAAGTGGTCATGCTTCTGCGGACGCTTCTCAAGTCGAGCAGCTGGCGCAGTGCCATCCAGACGTTTATGTCGGGGGCGCTGGCGCAGGTGCCGACCCTCCTTACCGTTGCACCCTCGCCGGGCAACGTCGCCATCTGGTCGGCGCTGGCTGCGCTCTACACCATGGGCGGCATCTCGGACCGTGCACGGCCGGGCGGGCGAGTTGAGTTCCTCCGGCCGGATGCCACCCGGACGTCGACTGGCATTGTCATCTCGATCGCCACCGCCGGCAACGTCAAGGAAGCGCGGGTGCTGGCGGACGAGGCGCTTGACGGGACACGGGCCTCGCTGAGCCCAGAGTCGTACCCCGTCTCGGAGCTCACCATTCTTCCCGAGGTCTCTGTCGACCCGGGCCTCTTCCCGCTCACGTCGGAGCTTCTTCCGCTTTTTGGCCTCTTCCTCAGCGAGCCGCCTTCGCCGGCCTCGCTTACATACTACCAGTTCAAGTCGGCGGCGCTGCAAGTGCTTGGCGAGCTCCTCTCACACCCACCGTCGATTGCGCGTTTCCTGTCGGCCGGCATGGCGCCGCTGCTGGTCTCAGCCTCGCTCACGCACACCTCGCTGACCAAGGGCGTGGCGCTGCCGCTTGTCGAAGAGCGCGCGCTGTACCTGCAGCAGTTTATGCTGCCGTCGGCCTCGGGCCTTGGTGTGACGCTGACACTTTCGGACGGACAGGGTCCAAAGAAGAAGAAGACGCCAGAGCAGCTCATCGACGAGTTCCTCGCCAAGTCTGGCATGGCGCCGAAGGAGTACAACGACCTGCGCCAAACGTTTATCTCAGTCGACGTCGACGGCGACGGCTACATCACCCGTTCCGACGTCCAAGCCTACCTCACACCGCTCTTTGGCTACGAGGTCGAGGGCCGCGAGCTTGAGGAGCAGTTTGGCCAGTTTGACCGCGCTCGCAAGGGCCGCGTCTCGCTCCTCGACTGGCTGCACTCGTCGTCGGGCCTTCCAGTCCCGCCCGACTCGGACGACGAGAGCGGCGGAGGCGGGTTTAGCTTTGGTGGCGGCAAAAAGGTGAAGCGCAAGCGACTGCATCTTCGGGTCGATCGACCGCTTGCGGTTGTCGGCTACATTGACGTCGCTAACGAGCTCAACGGGCTCGACCTTGAGGCGTGGACAGACACCGCGCTCGACTTGGTGCCTGCCGAGCCGCTCACCGCGCCGACCGACGGCCTCGAGAATGGCGCGGCGCTCGCCGGCCAGCTTGCGCTTATCTCCATCGATCCAGACCGCACGACCGAGGCTGAGCGCAAGGCGCAGATTGCTACCGCCCAGGCCGCCGGCGCCTTTGGCGTTGTCCTCATCTGTCCGAGCGACGACCTTCCGCCTGACAATCTCGGGCCCGACCTGGGCGCTGATGAGGCGATCAAGGCCGTGGCCGGCGGTGGCTTTGCCACGCCGCCGCAGAGCTCCGGCCAGCCGAGCGGTGGCTTCACATTTGGCTCATCCACCTTTGGTGGCTCGTCCAACGAGCCGGCCTCGCTTGTGGCCTCTCAGTCCAACGCGGGCCTCTTTGGCTCGAGCAACAGTGGCGCTCCAGCGAGTACCGACTGGAGCGCCGAGCCGGTCTCAGCTGGCTCGTGGGGTGCATCGGCAACACCGGCTGCTGCTGTTGACGCGTCGTCAGGAAACAGCAACGGCGACGGGGCGACCGGTAGCTCGGGCGATGCAGACGCCAAGCCGAGTGCCAAGCCTGATGTCGATGCCGATGCCGTCGCCGACACCGACGCCGAGCCAGTTGTTGCCATCACCATTCCGGTCCTCTACGTCTCGGCGTCGGACGGCGCACGGCTACTGGCGGCACTCTCGGACGAGGCTGACAAGGCGGCGGCCGATGCTACCGAGGCGGCGTCGAGCGCTGATGCGACTGCAGCAGCCACACCCGCGCCCAAGGACGCGCTCCGAGCGGCGGCTGTCGCTGAGCTCGAGGCGCTTGGCTTCCCGCCGGTGCAGGTTGCCAAGCACCTTGCCGCAGCCGAGGGCAACGTCTCTGAGGCTGCGGCATCGCTCTTTCTCATCAAGCACGCCGGAGCCGAGTCGGAGAACGAGGTGCTGGCGTACGCCTCTCTCGTCGCTGCTGCTCGTGGCGATGCGAGCTCCGCGGCGACGGGTGCCGGCGAGTCAGTCAAGGCAACTGACGGCACAGACGCCGCCGACGGTGCGGACGCGGCACTGGCTGCGGCCGACAAGCAGCCGAAGAAGAAGGGCACCAAGCACAAGAAGCACAACAAGCGCGGGTGGCGCAACAAGCGCCAGCGCAAGACGTCCGACAAGGAAGCCGGTGAAGGCAAGGGCAAGTCGGGCAAGGGTGCCAAGGGTGGCAAGACCAAGGCCAAGGACAAGTCGGGCAGTAACGAGAAGGACGGCAAGGCCAAGGATAGCTCTGCCTCTGGCAACGACGAAATGGCAGTTGGCGACCTGTTTGGCGAGAAGAAGAGCGGTGGATCGGCCAAGCTGCCTGCCGGTGACGAGGGCGTGACCCGGGCAGTGTACTACGACCTCGACGCTGCAGGCATAGCCGGCGCGCGGACGACGGCCGTCGAGACCGAGGTGCTCTGGCCTTCGATGGAGGGCGTGGACGACGTGTCTTTGGTGGTGACGGACATGCAGGCCGCCCTCTGTACACTCTACACCCGCAAGGCTGTCCACGCGCTCCTTGCTGAGGCTGCGTCTGCGCCACAGCAGGCGCTGTCGGAGCTGATGGGCTCTGACCCGACCAAGCTGGTGGACTTTCTCTCCCTCACGGCGTCGTCGCTGGCCAACGATCCGTCTGCGGTGGCACCGTTTGGCGTCGACTCGCCGCTGACGCACCTGCGGCCAGCACTGATGGCTGGTGTTGTGGCTCCGGGCCCCGGCGGCGAGGCCCTCGGCACGTTGCTTGTTCGCTACGCGGTCGGGACGCTGTACCGGGCGGAGCATCTCGACGACGGCCTTGGCGGCGGAGCCGGGCGAGTCTCGGCCTTTGCCTCGGTCCACCCCGCGGTCAACTCGTCGGCGTCGATGGGGCCAACGCACGTGAGCGTGCCGGACGCAGCGAACATGCTGGTGACTTTTGATCCCCGATCGTGCACCGGCAACGCGGGCAACGAGCTTGTGTTCTACAGCGACGCCTCGTGCGAGACTGCGGTGCACAAGTGCGGCGGGAGCAGCGCCGGCTTTGTCTCGTTTGTGGTTCCGGGCTCGGAGATGTGGTTCAAGTACACCCAGACGATGGAGATTTCGGACGCGGCATCGTCGTGGGGCTGGCGGTTCATTGTCTCGCCGTCGGCGCTGCCGTCGAACGACGCGGCGCTCGACGCGTTCCCCAACGTTGAGCTGGCGTGCTGGGTTCTTGCCACACTGCTGGACGCGCTCGAGTCGAAGGCTGCTGGGGCAGCGCCCGAGCCGACGGCGGCCCTGGCGCGGCAGGTCTACAAGCCTTATGTGTTCTCTCTCCTTGTGTCTGCACTGAGCGTGACGGTGCTCAACCAGAAGATCCGGGTCCTCCGCCTCCTTACGTTCCTTCTGCGGTCGGCGCACCGGTTCGAGGCAGCCAGCGAGTTGCCACTGGACGAGTTGCGGGCGACGGTCCACGCGTCCATGAGCTCGCGGATGCGGTCAGAGACCGGCTCGCAGTTTTACTCGCAGTACCTGCAGAACCTCGCCGAGCTTGCAGTTGCACTCGACTCGGTCGAGGCGAGCGTGGCCGCGAGTGCCGAGGCTAGCGCCGACGGCAGCGCCGCAAAGAGCAAGGGCAAGGAGGAGAGCCAAGACAATGGCGCAAGTGTGAGCGCAGCTCCGGCACCGGCACCGGCCGATACAGAGCTGGAGTGGTTCGGCAAGTTCAAGACATTTGTGTCGCTTCTGGAGTCGTTGCGCGAGCGCAAGACCGGGTTCGACAGCTCAGTCCTTGCCGACGCAACGGCGTCGTACTGCGCCATGCTCCGCAAGGCCGGCCCACTCAACTACGAAGTGGTGTCGACTTCGGGCGGGACGGCCAAGAGTGGGACCGGGGAAGTGGGCAACATGCTCATCGACGACGGGAGCGTGTATGCGGCAGAGAAGTCGACCAACGTCGACGTGGTGCTCAAGTATGCCGGAACGGCGCCCGAGGCCGGGGCGGTGGTCACTGCGCTGCGTATGAAGACGCCGAGCTACCCGAATCGCGGGCCAGTGCAGGATGTGTTGGTGTGGGTCATGAGCGAGGAGCCGGACCTCGAGGTTCTGGCCAAGTACAACGACGCGACCAACGACGTGTTTGCGACGGCAAGCACCACAGCTGCATCGCTGGCGTCAAGCAACGCGCCGCGTGACGAGACGCTGCCTGTGGCGATGCTCTCGCTGTACTCGTGCGACGCAGACACGGGCGAGATGGCGGTGGCCAAGGCCGGCGGCAGTGACGAGCTGCCTGCAGGCAAGTACGTGGTGGTCAAGCTCATTCGGCCATCGGCGGGAAGCAGCGTGGACATTGCGTTCTTTGGCGTGTCGGGCTATCCCGCCGGCGACGGAAGCAGCTCGCCGCTGGGCGAGTCTGTCGACGAGGCGTCGTGGAACCACTGCCCGACAGAGGGCGAGGAAGTGTGGAGCCGGGCGGCGGACGAGGCACTTGTTGCACTGGTCAACGCGCTGTGCACGCGTGAGTCTGTGGCGCCCGCGGCGCTCCCGCTGGCGTCTGTGACGTATGAAGCAGACCGTGACGAGCTGTATGCTGGCGCGCTGGGCGGAGTGCCGAGCGACGCGCTTCAGGCGCGATTTGTGGTCCTCCGCTACGTCAACACGCTCTTTGCCGAGTGGGGCAAGCTGGTGGACTTGTCTGCAGTGGAGAACCGGGTGTCGCTGGCGGCACTGGTGGGCGATCTCCGGCCGCTGCTGTTCTTTGGCACCAAGAACACCCTCTTGCGGTCTGTCCTCTCGGCGACAGCGCACTACACACAGGCACGGATCCAGGTTGATCGGCTCGCGGCCAAGCAGGCTGTGACGGCAGAAGAAAAGGCCGAGCACTGCGTGTTTGTGCAGGCTGCGGCGCAGCTGAACAAGCAAAACCCGCGTGTACTCCGGGCTATGGACGGACAAGCATTCTACGTCCAGTTCCTCCGCGAAGGTGCCAACGATTCGGGTGGGCCGTACCGTGAGCTCATCACCGACGCGGTGGCAGAGATCATGTCTGACGATCTGCCGCTGTTCATCCGGTCGCCCAACGCGGTGGGCACCATCGGGTCGAACCGCGACAAGTACCTGCTCAACCCGTCGGCGTCGAGCGCGGCGCAGCTCGAGCTTTTCCGATTCTTCGGCAAGCTGCTTGGGGTGGCGATTCGGACGCGGTTTGCGTTGGATCTGCACCTCCCGCGGAGCTTCTTTGCAACGCTTGTGGGCGCGCCTGTCGGGGTGTGGGACCTGCGGGCGGTGGACGAGGCTGTGGTCAACTCGCTCACGGCCATCCGCGACTTTACCGAGGTGTGGGGCATCGAGCCCGAGGCGTTTGAAGAGTACGTCATGGACGACTTTACCACGCTGCTCTCGGACGGGTCGCGGGTGGAGCTGTGCCCCGGCGGGGCGGAGAAGCGGGTGACGTACGAGAACCGGCTCGAGTTTGTGGACCTTGTGCTCGAGGCGCGACTGCACGAGGCCGACACGCAGATGCGTGCGGTAGAGGAGGGCCTCGGTTCGATCGTGCCCCTGGAGATGCTGCCGCTGTTTACGCCGTCAGAGTTGGAGACGATGATCTGCGGAACGGCAGCGGTGGACGTGGCGCTGCTCAAGGCCAACACCATGTATTCCAAGGGAGTGTCTGCCGACTCGCCGCACGTGGTTCTGTTCTGGCAGGTGATGGAGAACGAGTTTAGCGACGCCGAGCGGCGGCTCTTCCTCCGCTTTGTCTGGGGCCGCTCGCGCCTCCCGTCGTCGTCGGCGGCGTTTGACGAAAAGTTCAAGATCCAGGCCTTTGTGCTCGACGATGGCGACGACGCCGACCGGCACCTCCCGCAGTCGCACACCTGCTTCTTCTCGATCAACCTCCCGCCGTACTCGACGGCAGCGGTGATGGCGCAGCGGATCCGGTACGCCATGACCAATTGCCGTGCCATTGACACCGACTTTCTGCCTGCACCTCCAGCAGCGTCGTCGTCGGCGGGCGCGAGCACTGGCGGCGGCATCGGCGGCGGCGAGTACGAGTACGACTCGGACTACTGAATGCTGCACCGGCGAGCGTTTTAGATGTAAACAAAGTCGCGGCGCTCACACTACACAGTGAGCTCGTAAGAGGAGGAGCCCGAGGGAATGAGCAGCTGGTTGTCCAGCATGTGCTGGAGGGCAACTGTGCCATCGGCGGCAACGGTGGCGTGGATGAGCCAGTCTTTGACGGCCGAGTGCGAGATGCGGGCAGGAGTGGGTGGCGGGGGGAAGAGGCTTGCGTTGCGCGCGGCAGCAATGATGGTGAGGCTGTCGACGAGGATCCAGGTCGAGGCGCCGGGCGAGCGCGGACGCGGGGCGTCGGCGTCGACGGAGCCGACGGCGAGGAACATATTCTCGTCGACGCGCAAGCGCGCGGCGGCTTGTCGTGCGCAGTCTGCGACGGCGGCGGCAACAAGGACAGCTGCGCGGCGGGTGCACCACTCGACCGGGTCGTCGCGGTCAGCAGCGGAGATGTAGTCGGCGGCGAGAGCAGCGGTGGCGGCGACAGCACAGCCACGCGAGGGGAATCCCTCCATGGCGTGCTCGATGCCGGACCGGCGCGTGCCAAGGATGCGGACCGGATCAGTGGCAAGGTCGAGGCCGGCAAGGCGCCAGATGAGTCCACTGAGGACGGTAAGGGCGAGCGAGCCCGGGCACGAGGCGTGGGCAAGGAGCGACGCCCGCACAGACATGTACGACGCACGCACGCGCTCAAGCGTGGCAATGACCATCAGCATGTGCAGCGCGCCGTCGACCGACGAAGGGGAGAGATCGAGGTCGTAAAGTGCGAGACAGGCGACCCATGCAGCACGCCGGTGGCCGGCGACAAGCAGAGCACGAGCGTGGACAAGCCAAGCGCTACCGTAGACGACTGGCCCGGCAGGCGCAGCACCAGCGCGGATGAGAGGCCTGATGATGGCGAGGGCGGCGGCGGGATTGTTGGCGGCGAGGGCGGCGGTGGCACGGGTAACTGCGACGGGCCCCGTCGGGCGCAGCGAGGCCAGCCAACGGAGGGCCAGCTTGGGCGCGTCGGCACGGGCAAGAAGAACGCGAGCGACGACATGATGCGGATGGACAGACTGCGGCAAGGGGTCGGAGGCGACAGCGGCGGCAATGTCGTACGGGGCGACACGGACGCCGGCGATGAGGGTGAGGCGGGTCTCAAGAGCGGCGTGCCGAGCGGGCGGAAAGTGAAAGGCGGCAAGGAGGCTGAGGACAGCGGCGATGGCGCGGTGTGAGGTGGCGTCGGACCCGATAGCACCGTCTTCGAGCTCCTCAAGACAGGCTGTGGCGTAGTCAGCGATGGCGTTAGCACAGGTGGTGTTGTCGCCGGGGTACACGGGCGGCGGATCGAGGAACGACTCGGCAAAGGTGGGGATGGCCGGCGAGTAGCGCGACGAGGCGATGGCGGCCTGGGCACGGAGCATGGGGGTAAGGACCGGAGGGGCCGACGGTGGGCGGATGCGATCGAGGAGCCACAGGCGCTCGCGGGCGTAGGCCGGGCTGCGTGTGGCGCGGGAGGCACAGAGAGCGGCAAGAAGGTCAAGGAGGAGGGCGATGTCCCAGGCGCGGCGGGCGTAGGGAAGGACAGCAAGCGGGTGGGCGACGCGCGGATCGCCAGCGGCGGCCATAGCGCGGCCGATGTGGTAGGCCATACACTCGGCATGCGAGAGCGGAGTCGTGGCGTAGACGGCTGACCACTCGACGGCATGAGCAAAGGCAACAGCGCGAGCGGCGCGGACGGCGACGAGCACGCCCGCGGCGATGGCGCCGTCAAGCAGGGCGCTGAAGGACGCACGAGCAAAAGAGATCGTGGAGAAGGGCGGGGCGGCCGAAGCGGCAACAGCCTTGAAGGCTGCGACGAGGACGGTGAGTGGCGCGCGCCGGCCAACAGCCGCCACCAGCTGCAGAAAGTGGGCGGTGCCCAGAGAGTCAGCCGGCGATCCGTCGACAAAGGCCACCCGCTGATGGATGGCCCGAACAACTCGCGCCGCGCATCCATCGCTCGGCGCGTGCTGCATGCTGCGTACGCTCGAGGCTCTCGCCAGTCTGGCGGGAGGCTCGGGCGTCGGCGGACGTTCAGGAGGCGCTGGATGGTGGGGCGCAAACTCGGGCGCCGACATCATGGTCGCCTCGCTGCCCGAGCACGAGCTGGAAGTGGCGGCGGCCGGCGCAACCTTGCGGGTCGCGCGGCCGGTGTGGGATACGCGGCGTGATGGCGGGAGCGGCGGGAGCTGGAGCCGGGCCGGGTCTGTGGGGGGCTGCGAGCTGGGCTCGGGCTCGGGCTCGGCGCGGTGCGCGCGCGCCGAGGCACCGACGGTGGAGCCCGACATCATCATCTGCCCGCGGACAGGAAATGAGAGTCTGCGACACGAGAGCTGAGCCGGCGATGGCGAGGGGAGCGGCGGCATGTCGTGGCTATTGAGTGGTGAGACGTTAGGGCACCTTGGGCGGGACTGGGCCGGCTTGGGTGCTGTCGAAGGAGCAGGAGAGGACGGCAGCGAGACTGTGCTAAGGCCTGGCGGCGGATGATGGGTGGATGTGGAGGCGGATGAGGCCTGGAGTGTGAGCGATAGTTGCGAGGCCGGGATGCGCCGCCCACTGTGCGATTCGTCGTGGGATGAGTCTGTGGCAGTGCGACCAAGGGTGTCGTAGGTGAGGGCGATGCGTGAGCCCGAGTACGAGGTCGGCTGCATGCTATCGGGGTCGTCGGACGAGACGCCTGACCCGCGCATGCCCATGGCCCACAAGGCCGAGTGGATCGAAGAGCCACAGGAGAAGCCGGCGCCTGTGGGCGAGACCGGCGGCGAGTCGACGGAGGCGGCGGCCGAGGGGCGATGGCTGGGATGGGGAGGTTGTCGAGGGTGAGCGTGAGTGAGGAGAGCGAGGCGTCGCGCTTGGCGCCGAGATCAGCGTGGAGACACATCGGGCAGATGCCTGCAGCGGCCTGGCCCAGGACGGCGCGCATGGGCAGACCACCAACATCCGTCGCGGCCTGCGGGCAAGTGTAGAGCCGAACGGCGTAGACGCCATCGAGCGTCTCGGCGCCGGGCACCGTCGACGCGTACAGCATGTCGGTGATGCCTGCGGCGCCCCAGGGACCGAGCTCGGGATCGAGGACTGGCCCAGGCTCCTCAGCGGTGGTGTGCGCTACTACGAGGAGACCCGAGACATGGGCGGTGACAACGTGCCGGAGGATGGCGTGGCTCGCCGGATCGATGGCCGCATACTGCTCGACCATCAGTGCGGTGGTGACCGGGTGGGTGCGACGGGTGCGGGCGGCAAGCCAGGCGCACAGTGCACGGGCGACCAGCGAGGCCACGTCGTCGGCGGCCCCCAGCAGCGGCGCGTCGTTGATGAGGCCTGGCGCAGCAGCGGCGATAGTGCCGACCGACGACGGCGATCTAACTATGCTGGACTGCATCGAGCGGGTTGAGGCAAAGGAGTTGACTCGAGGATGCAGGGTCGGCTCCATCCATGGCCGCCGCAGAGCCAGGGCCATCGCCAACAGCGAATTTGCGGGCGAGATCCTGCTTGGACCACGAATGACGTCGGCGAGGATGGCTGTGTGGGCCTTGTCGAGCTCAAGCGCGGCTGCGTCGGCGATAAAGGCATTGACGACGGCTACCGGCGCGGTTGAGGCCTTTTGGAGCGGATCGCCGCCATAGAGCACCCACAGTAGGCGCTGCACTGTGTGAGGAAAGGCAGGATAGGCGGCAGCAGCTGAGGTGTGGATAGACGGCGTCACAGCAGCGAGGATGACGGCGGAAGGCTCTGATCCGGAGGGATGGACGGGTGCAAGCTGCGATGCCGCGCGCAGCTGGCGACGGAGATGGAAGAGCAGCAGAGGGATGGCATCGCTCGAGGGCGCGTGCTGGTCGGCAGTCGCCACAGTGATGACTGCGGACGGCCCTCTGAGACGGCGCGGAGAGCGAGCTCGAGGTGAATGGCACAGACGGCGGAAGGCACGCCGATGGCGGCGCGCCATGCGGCGATGAGGGCAACAACGCTCTCGCTTGGCAGCGCTCGGCCGTGAGCGAGGCCACGAAAGACTGCCGCAGCGGCGTCAAACTCTTTGTGGACAAGGTAAAGATGGGTAGCGTAGCGGGCGCGGATGAGTGGATAGCGGATGAGCCGGCTCAAGCGCAGGTTGCGGATGACATCAACGCCAACCCGACCGAGGATGGGTGCCAACCGGCGATCGATGACGAGAGCAGCGATGGGCGCTGGGCTGTGCGAGGCGAGGGCACAGAGAGTGCCGGCGACGAGACCGGGAAGCAACGAGCAGAGAGCTAGGATGCGAGGAGCACCCGGCGCAATGGCCAGGGCGTGACATTCTCGCAACCTTGCGCCGGAACTCCGCACTCCATGCGGCGATGAGGGCAACAACGCTCTCGCTTGGCAGCGCTCGGCCGTGAGCGAGGCCACGAAAGACTGCCGCAGCGGCGTCAAACTCTTTGTGGACAAGGTAAAGATGGGTAGCGTAGCGGGCGCGGATGAGTGGATAGCGGATGAGCCGGCTCAAGCGCAGGTTGCGGATGACATCAACGCCAACCCGACCGAGGATGGGTGCCAACCGGCGATCGATGACGAAAGCAGCGATGGGCGCTGGGCTGTGCAAGGAGAGGGCACAGAGAGTGCCGGCGACAAGACCGGGAAGCAACGAGCAGAGAGCTAGGATGCGAGGAGCACCCGGCGCAATGGCCAGGGCGAGCGCGGCGGTGCTGATGCTGGCGTAGCAGGCCGAGGTGAGGATGTCGACCCGGCGGCGGCAAGACGGCGCGAGGCGCGCATGGGCAATGGCAGTGGCCGCAGCAGTAACAGCAACAGTGGCGGCGGCAGAGACAGACGAGCACAGCTCCATGACGACGACGACAGCGACGGCAGCGAGAACGCGGGCGATAACAGCGCAGCCACCGGTGATGGCAGCAAAGACACCCGGAGCAAGCTCATCGGTGGCGTAGGTGTCGACGTGAAAGGCAGTAATGATGCCAAGGGCCAGGTGTGCAGCGATAGCGAGACCAAAGACGGGAGCTAGGCCACCAGCGCTAGAGCTGGCGCCTGCTACACACAGTGCCAGAACCGGGAGGAAGAGCGGGCCGTAGATGACAGCGCCGGAGAGGCGGAGGATCGCAACGAGCACAGCAGGCGGCCCAGTTGGGCGGCATGCCACTGCAACGGCAACAGCCATGGCTACCATCAGCGGCAGGACCGTGGTGGCCAAAGCGGTCGGGACGATGGCAAGCGGGACGGTATGGAGGGCATCGCAGAGGCAATGCGGCGTAAACGCCAGAGCGATGAAGAGGGCAGCATCGACGAGGCGAGTCAGAAGGCCAAGGATGGCGGTACCCGGAAGTGGACTATCAACGAGCGCAATGATTGTGCCGTGAAAGGCCCGCGAGAGCGGTGCGGATGAGTGGGGGAGTATCTTGCTGCGCGACATGACACCTTGGATCTCGGCCGGCTCGCAGCGATCGCGTAACAGCCACATCATGTGGCTGCGCGGAGTGCGCACAGGCGGAGCCTCCGGCGGACGAGGGTCAGCGACAAATGCGTGTGAAGATGATGATGACGACAACGACGACGATGACGGAGCCCTAGTTGGCGACGAGGGTGCGGGCGGGAGGGAGACGCCCGAGTCGGTCGATTCGGTCGAGGTCGTACTGGCGCCGTCCGAACAGCGCGCAGACGAGTGGGACGCCATACGAGATGTTTGCGACGAGAGATGGAAGAACGACGATGATGACGAGGAAGCAGTAGCATTTGGCGGAGCGGGCATCTGCGCTGAGCGAGAGAACGAGCGCGAGAGCCGCCGAAGACGCCCTTGCTGTTGACTTCGTCTGGGCGAGGCTGGAAAGTCTCGCGGCGCGGTCGGAGCGGCGACGCCAGGGTGTGCCGTCGTCAGCAAGAGGCGATGGTTGATATCGATAGGGCCGTTGTTCACAATGGCTGGCACGATGGGGTCTGCCGGCCCGTGGCCTCTTGTGGGCGGTCTCTCCGGAGCCGCTGTTTCTGAACCGCGGCGACGTTTTTGGTCATGATGATGGGACGAAAGTGATGATGGTGATGACGATGACGAAGGTGATGACGATGGTGATAACGATGAGAATGATGATGATAGTGATGATGACGATGACGACGATGATGATAACGATGATGACGATTGATGATGATGATGAGTCCATAGAGAGCCATGATCTTGGCGGTAATGGTGAGCTTGGGAATTTGGATAAGACAGAAAAAATTGGCACATCCGTTTCCCCCCCAAAAAAACGTCAGCACGGAACGGATACCCG
>NW_013657617.1:73291-111566 GCF_000142905.1 Thecamonas trahens ATCC 50062
CGGGTAGAGGCGCGGCCACGGCGAAGTGCCGGCAAGGGCTGTGGCGAGCGCGCCCAAGTGGTCGGCGAGCTCACCGCTGTCCGCCAGCGTCAGGTAGCCGCCCGAGACAAAGGCATTGTCGATGCGGAGCGGAAAGGCCTCGGCTGTGGTACGCGCCACGAGGCTTGTGGCCAGGCACTCGAGCGAGGTGGGCACGTACACGGCGAGGACATCTTCCCATCCGAGCGGAGCGCCAGCAATGCGCCCGGCGAGGTGGGCGAGGGTGGCGGCGGTCTTGACCGCGAGGACAAGCGAGTCGGTGGCGGTGGCGAACGGCGCAAACGACGCCATCTGCAGCTGCTCCAGCATGGCGATGGCCCGGGCATGCGCCTTGCGCGCGGCATGGACACGAGAGCCGAGGCAAGCCACTCTGGCGGCGGCGGCCCCATCGTCATCACTCCCGACACCGGCGGCAACCACGTCCGGATGCGCAAAGTATGCGGCGTGCCCGACAACGTCGCGGAGCTCGCCAAAGTGACTCAGCGGCGTGAGCGCGCGCAGCCCGTCCTTGGCGGTGGCGACGGTGGTGGCCATGGCGGCGCAAAAGGCTTCAAATGGCGAGCGTGCAGCCTTGGCGGCAGCGAGCGCAGCGGCAGCCGAGCTTGGCGATGCTGACGACGCCGTGGCCGAGCGCAGCGGCGACGCCGGCGGCGATGGGCGCGGCGAGCCTGCACCCGACGGCGGCGTCCGAAGCGCAGCCTTGCGCGAGGCCATGGCCAGAGAGGCCAGCGCCGCCGGTGAGCCAGAGCGCATGGCGCTCGTCACGGCCAGCCGCGGCGTGACCGGCGCGGCAGCGGCGAGATCACCCGAGGCCACAAAGGCGGCAAGCGCTGGGGCGTGATCGTCACGGTGTGCGGCGAGCCACGCGGTGAGCCGCGAGGTGAGCTTGCGGAGCGCACGCGCAAGAAGTGCGTCGCGAAAGGCGGCAAGGTGCGGGCGCGGTGCGTCGGGCGGCGGCGGGTGTGAGGTGAGGAGCGACGAGACGACGTCGACGACAGACTTGAGCTCGGCATGCGAGAGGGTGAACAGCTTGGGTCCGCGTGCCAGGCTCTGAACCCGCAGCTCGACGATGCGCAGAAGAACGGCGCGCTTCTCGGCCAGAGCTGCAGCATGGTCGTCGTCGAGAACGAGGGCGTCGAGCTCGTGTGCCAGCGCCAATAACTCGGCCAGTGCGAGCGAGGTCACGTTCTCCGGGAGCGAGACAACAGCTGACGACGGCAGCGAGCCGAGCGTCTCGCCCACAATCAGCGTGGCGCTGGCGTCGGCAATGGCTGTGGCGAGCGACTCGGCGGCGGCGGAAGCGTCGTCGGGCACAACCAGGATGTAACGTGTGGCGTCCGAGTCGTGGAACCGCGAGTCGAGTGGCACTGGCGGGCTTGGCACCGGCTGCTGCTGCTGCGGCAGTGCAGCAGACAGATCCAGAGGTGGGACTTGCGGCGGGAGGCCGGTGGCGGCCGGCGAGAGTGAGGTCTCAGCGACCTCGCCCAGCGACGGCGGCTCGTGCGCACGGGCTTTGGCGTTAGTGTCGGCATCTGCGTCGTCCGTGGCAGCGGACTCGAGCGTCCACGGCGGTGGAGTAAACAGGGCCCGCTTTGCAGCCGCGAGGCTTCTCGGCGCGTCCTCTGGCGGCCTGTCCGCCGGCGGCCCTCTTGACGATGGTCTCGGCGACGGCCTCGGCGACGCCCTAGGCGACGGCCTCGGCGAGCGGAGCTGTGACAGCGCGCAGCCCTGGAGCCAATCCAGCGCGCAGAGGACGTTTGCGAGATCGATGGCAGCCAGTCGCGGGAGCCTCTCTCCGCCGCGCAGCGGTGGCTCTGCTCGCAGGCTCCCCGCCGGCGCGGCGTTGGCCCGAGCGAGTCGCGAGTTGTGCGTGGCGGGCGGGGCGGATGGGGGGTGGCCGCGGTCGGCAACAAATTGTTTGCCATGGTCATGCCCACCCCCCGTCGGTCCACCCGACGCGCCCCCCGCCCCGCCCACCAGTCGGTCGGCGAGGACGGCATGGAGGGCGGCGTGGAGAGCGTCGGCCACGGCACGTCCACCGAGTCCGCGGCCGGACGCCGGCACGGTTGCGGTGAGGGCCGAGAGCAGAGCAGCAGTGTCGGTGGCTGTGAGGACGTGTCGTGGTGGCCGTGCCCGCCCCCGCAAGCGAGAGCCGCGTCCGCCCATGCTGGAGGCTGTGTGTATGTGTGTGGGGGGGGGGGAGGGGGGGGGGGGGGGGGTGTCCTTCGGGGACAATCGTTGGCTTTTGACAGTTGCAGAATAATGGTTGGCCAACGATTGTGAGGGGAATAATCGATGGTCATTGATGGTTGTTGTTGGGCTGTGAGGGGAATAATCGATGGTCATTGATGGTTGTTGGTGGGCTGTGAGGGGAATAATCGATGGTCATTGATGGTTGTTGGTGGGCTGTGAGGGGAATAATCGATGGTCATTGATGGTTGTTGGTGGGCTGTGAGGGGAATAATCGATGGTCATTGATGGTTGTTGTTGGGCTGTGAGGGGAATAATCGATGGTCATTGATGGTTGTTGGTGGGCTGTGAGGGGAATAATCGATGGTCATTGATGGTTGTTGGTGGGCTGTGAGGGGAATAATCGATGGTCATTGATGGTTGTTGGTGGGCTGTGAGGGGAATAATCGATGGTCATTGATGGTTGTTGGTGGGCTGTGAGGGGAATAATCGATGGTCATTGATGGTTGTTGGTGGGCTGTGAGGGGAATAATCGATGGTCATTGATGGTTGTTGGTGGGCTGTGAGGGGAATAATCGATGGTCATTGATGGTTGTTGGTGGGCTGTGAGGGGAATAATCGATGGTCATTGATGGTTGTTGGTGGGCTGTGAGGGGAATAATCGATGGTCATTGATGGTTGTTGGTGGGCTGTGAGGGGAATAATCGATGGTCATTGATGGTTGTTGTTAGTCCCCCTCCCCCCCCCCATGTGCGACCCCTTCCCCCTCCTTCCCTCCCTCCCTCCACCCCCCTCCCCCTCCCCACCACCACTCCTCCCCACCTCCCCACCATGCGCAAGTGCTCGATATGCGGGCGTGACCAGGACTCCTCGGCCTTCTCCAAGTCGCAGTGGAAGAAGGGCACAGCAGCAAAGTGCCGGACGTGCGTGGCCTCTCCCCCGCCTGCCTCCCTCCCAGCTGCCGACCACGAGCCCGTGCCTCCCGCTGCTGCTCCTGCTCCTGCTCCCGCTGCTCCTGCTCCTGCTCCTGCTCCCGCTGCTCCTGCTCCTGCTCCTGCTCCCGCTTCCGCCACTGCTCCCGCTGCTCCTGCTCCTGCTCCTGCTCCTGCTCCCGCTGCTCCCGCTGCTCCCGCTGCTACTCCGATGTCCAGTGCCGGTGAGGACCGAGCTGACGATGGTGCTGATGATGCTGATGCCAAGCCTGCTGAGCCCGAGGTCGAGACTGAGGACGGAGCTGATACCGATGATGACGGAGCTGATGATAGTGCTGATGACGGTGCTGATAATGCTGATGCTGAGCCTGCTGAGCCCGAGGCCCAGTCTGACGTCGATGCTGATGCTGATGCTGAGCCTGCTGAGCCTGCTGAGCATGCTGAGCCCGAGGCCCAGTCTGACGCCGATATTGGTGCTGAGCCTGTTTCCGAGCCCGAGTCCAAGGTTGATACTTATGCTGATGACAGCACTAGTGCCGAGCCTGAGCCCGAGGCGGATACTGGCCTCGCCAAGCCTAACCAGACGGTCGTGTCGTCCACCGCCGACTCCACTCCTGTTGTCTCCACCTCGGGCTCTGCCGAACCCGAGGCTGAGCCCGAGTCGACCGAGTCGGCTGAGAACTCTTCTACTGGCGACGATGCCGCTGGCGTCGCCCCGCACCCTCGCCGCCGCAAGCGCCACGTCCGTGTCCGCAAGAAGCGCAAGGCTAAGGGCAAGTCCGCTGCTGCTCCTGCATCCGAACTCGAGCCCACTCCCACCCCCAAGACCAAGAGCAAGAGCAAGACCAAGGTCAGGGCCAAGGGCAAGGTCAAGGCCAAGACCAAGAGCAAGACCAAGGTGAAAACCAAGACCAAGACCAAGACCAAGACCAAGACCAAGACCAAGAGCCGCCCGCCTGCGCCCGCATCCGCGCCCAACAAAGGCAAGGACGAGGACTCGCAGAGCTCTGCCGATGAGGTCGTCGCTGCACCGCCGCCGCCGCCGCGCTCGGTCTCGGCCGCTGCGCAGTCGCCAGACGGCGACAGCGTGCCTGTTGTTCCGGGCGTCGCGCCCGAGCTGGTGCTCAAGTACATGCAGACGCCGCTGGATCTCACCCGCGAGGAGCACGTGGCCACATTCCCGCAGTCGTGGGCCGCTGCTGCATCGGCTGTCGGTGGTGGCAAGCTCCCGCGCTATGCACTCCTCCCACACACGTATACCTCGTTCTGGCGGCCGGCGCCGCCGGCGCCGCCGACGGCTACAGCGCAGGAAAAGGCGCGCGTCTTTGCGCTGCGTCCGACCAAGGGCGCAGCCACCCCGAAGGCGGCCAACACTCTCCGCCTCGCCACCTACAACGTGCTTGCGTCCGACTACGGTGGCGCCGTCCGCGTCGGTGCCGTTTGTGACGTCCTCTGTGACATGGTCGACGCCACCGACGTCGTTGCCCTCCAGGGCGTGACCAAGGCCATGCTCGCCGGCCTCCTCGCCCGCCCACGGCTGCAGGACGCGTACTTTGTGTCGGACATCGACGGCTCGACCGTCGTCGGTACGCCCGGCGGCGGACTTGTTCTCTTCTCCAAGTACCCGCTGCAGAAGATGGTCCTCCACACTCTGCCCGCCAACGGCCGCCTCCTCCTCGCCACGCTTGTCCTCAACTCGCGCAAGTTTGCCGTCGCCAACCTCCATCTCCCGTCGTCTGTCGCCGCCGAAGTCGATGCTGGCCTCTACGCCGCCTTTACCAAGCTCATCCCCTTCCACGACGCCCTCGTTGCCGCAGCCTTTTCCCCCGCCGCCGACCCGGCCGCCCTTCCGTTCACCTACGGTGACGTGTGGAAGCTGCTGGCAACCGACGACCCGGGCTTCACCTACAACCCGGCGTCCAACGCCATGGCCGCCCATCTTGCTTCCGAGGACGCATCGTCACCACCGCCCGCTTCCCGTCCAGACAGGCTGCTCTTCCGCTCCGCTGGCGGCCTGTGGACGCCGGTCGCCGGAGGCCTCGTCGGCACCGTCCCCGTCCCCGAGTACGCCCATCTCCTGCCCTCGACCCACTACGCGCTCCACGCCACTTTTGCCACCACCGACCCGGCCGTCGACGACCTCGTCGCCAAGGCCCGCAAAAAGGCCAACGCCGGCGGATGCTCGGTGATGTGAAGTAAAGCTCTCTAGCTAGCTAGCTTGTGTTACCGAAAGTCGGCGTCGTCGGCGTTGCGGGCGACGATGGCCGCGGGCGGCGGAGGCGGGAGCGGCGGCGGAGCGAGCTCGGGCTCGGCCACCACCGTCCACTCGGGCCGGACGTGCGAGGCGGCGCCCCAAAGGTAGAGGCACTGCGGGAGGCCGCGCTTACTCGGCTCGCGCGCGTCCGGCAGTAGCGTCGTTATCATCTCCTGCAGATCCGTCGGCCGATCGGCCTTGCCGGCAAAGTCAAAGATGACGTCGCACGACCGCTGGTGCCGGAGGTTGAGCTTCTCCTGCGGCGCGCGACGAAAGACGAGGCACGTGTCGTGCGCCGCCCGCAAAAGGCCACTGCTGCTGCCGGTGATGCGGTGGCCCCGGTCGGAGAGGACCACGGCCACGTTCTCCACGTACTTGGCCGCCCACTGCGTCTCCACAAGAAAGAGGACTTGAGGGAGCAGCGCCTTGGGCACCCACACGCAGAGCATGCCCTTGGGAAAGAGCTTGGCCGTCAGGCCGAGCCGCTCCACCACCCGCCGTGGCGTCAGCCCATCGCGGCCCCACGGCGGATCCATGATCACCGCCGAGTAGCTCGCGCCGTCGGCTTCGAGCGCCGCGAGCGTTCGCGCGCCAAAGTACAGCGGCGCGCCGACGGCGCCGCCTGGCGCCACCATCGGCCGCACCTGCCGCGCAAACTTGGCCACCACGCGCTCGACCTTGACATCGCCCGCCCGCCCGCGCGAGCTCGAGCTAGCGCTCGACCGCGACTTGCTCCTGTTGCTCTTCTTCCATCCGCCGACCTGCGATCGCAGCTGCTCGCGCCGCCGCCCGCCGCTGCTTCCGGTGCCCCACCTCGCACCGCCTTTCTCGCTCGCCGCCAGCGCCTCCCACAGGCTCCGCCGGAACTCGAGCGAGTCGGCGACAGCTTGGACTGGATCGCGGTTCCGACGCTGGACCATGGTCCGCTGAACCGCGGCCTCAGCTTCGGCTGCTACCTCGGCCGCCGTCATCGTCGCCGGAATGAGCGCGCCCACCAAGCCAAAGTTGCGGACGCCGGTCGCTCCGCCCTCGAGCTTCCTCGCCCGCTTGGCCGGTCGCGCTGCGGTCTCGGTTCCGTCCTCGCCGTCCTCGTCGGGCACGTAGTACGTCACAAGGTCCTCTAACGTCCGCTTGAGCGTCGCGCCGTGCTTGCGAAGCGAGGGCAGCGAGGTCGACGCCGCGGCTATTGCTGCCGCCGCTCCCATCGCGCCCTTGCGCGAGCTCGACCCGCTGCTCCGCTGCTTGGTCGCCTGGCCAAAGGTGCTCGAGAGCTGGCAGAGCTCAGTGATGAAGCCGTCGACCTTGGCCTCGAGCGCCAGGCCCTCGGGCGTGTTCCACACCGGCGCGAGCTCGAACCAGTCCGGCTCGGCCTGCTGCGCACAAAACGCAGAGCTGGTGGCAATCTCGCGCGAGAGGTGAACCAGCTTGCCGTCGTCGGTCATCACGTACTCGTCAGTCTTGATCTTGCCGGCCTTGACCAGCCGCCGGTAGTGGTTGGCGCACTGGTAGCCAACTCGCCGCGGCAGGACTTTGGAGAAGATGCCCCACAGCGAGCCGATGCGCAAGCCGCGCTCCTTAAACTCGGCCATCCGTGCAGCAAACGCAGCCTCCTCGGCCGTGCTCCACTTGCCGTTCACCTGCGTCTCGTCGATGTCCGTCAGCCGGTAGTAGAACGCGTCCGGGCACTCGCGCCGTCGCCGCCATGCCCGCACCCGTGCCACGCTCCACTTGGCCACGTTAGTCTTCTGATACACCGCCCCGAGCCCAACCACGTCGTTCTTGCTCCCGTCGGCCACCTCCATCGTCACTCGCGTCGACTCTGCCACCACCCGGGACTTTGACTTGCCCTTGCCCTTGCCGTTGACCTTCTTGCTCGTGCCCTTGCCCTTGCCGTTGACCTTCTTGCTCGTGACCTTGCTCTTGCCGTTGACCTTGTTACCCGTGTCATTGCCCTTGCCCTTGGGCGAGCCAGCCCGACCCAGCTCGGGCGTTGCCGCCGCTGCCGCCGCATCCCGCACCGCCGTCCAGCTCTTCTCCTCATCCCGGCTCTTCTCAGCCTTTTCCTCCTCTGCATCAAGCATATCCCATGCCGAGTTGTCTACCTGGAGCGCTGCTGTCGTTGCAGAGGCGTTGGTGGTCACCGACGCCTTGGCCGATGCTCGCGACTTGGCCGATCTCCGAGACTTGCTCGACGTGCTCGACATGCTCGACGTGCTCGACGTGCTTGACGTGCTCGACGTGGTCGACGCGCCCAACTTGCTCGACGCGCCCGCCGACCTTTCGGCCGCAGCCAGCCACCCGGTGATGGTGCCAGAGCCGGCCGAGGCCGATCGAGTCGCTGCGGCCCGTGTCGATGCCGGGCGCTGGCGAGCGGTAGATTCCACGACCTTTTTCGCCTCTGGCCCGAGCCGGGGCGTCTCCGGCTCTGCGGCCCAGAGGGCGACTGCGGGCGGTGCTGCCGAGCCCATGCGCGTCGGAGACGTTTCACCATAGCCTCCGTCCCCATGCGTGCTTGCCCGGTGCTGCGGTGTGACATGCGTCCGTACCGCCGTCTCGGACGCTCCCACTCCGCCGTCGCCTAGGCTCCGGCCGGCCAACCAACTGCGACCTTTTGCTCCGCTCCCGCCACTGCTCGCCACCTGCCCAACCTCTCCCACGCTCCCTGCGAGCGTCCGCCGCAGGTTGCGTGACGCCAACCGCAGTCGCATCGCTCTCACGGCTCTTGTCGTCGAGTGTGCTCGTCTGCTGCCGAGACGGGGCCTCACCTGGCCGCTGTTCCTCACCGCCTCGCCTGTGATCGTGGCCATGATCGTCAACGTGATCGCGATTGCGATCGCGATCATGATCACCTTCGCCTTCTCCTCGTCGCCCTGGCCAGCGCCATGCGTCGGCTGCTGCGGCACGATGGATGCGACACCAACGGCGTTATGCCCTGTATTATGAGTCACATCATGGTATCAGCCTCACCCATCTTCTGCTCGACGTCCATGTCGTCGTCCATGTTGTCGCCTACTCGGCTGATGATGCCCCTCGAGAGACTCGACGCGGTGCGCCGGTGCGTCGTTGCCAATGCAATCAAGCACATCTTCAGCGGCGGCCCTCTCGGGGCGAGGCAGTGCTGCCGAACCGAATTTCCCCACTCGGCGCCTTCCACAATCATCGCTCGCACCATCTCGGCAGACTTCTCCTGTTCTGTTGCCGTCCCATCGACGTACGCCGTCCACAATCATCGCTCGCACCATCTCGGCAGACTTCTCCTGTTCTGTTGCCGTCCCATCGACGTACGCCGCGATCAGGACGGAAGAGTGTGATCTTCTTCATCCCCGTCTCCGTTCGCTTTACGCTCAACCGGTGTGAGCGGTAGCAGGACGGAAGAGTGTGATCTTCTTCATCCCCGTCTCCGTTCGCTTTACGCTCAACCGGTGTGCTTACGCAGACCGAGTCTGAAGCAGACCACCAGACCATGGCGCATGATCCTCCAGCGCGACTTGCTCTTATCAGAGTGGCGTTCAATCGAGCTACCCATGCAGGACCGTGACTCCGACCGTGCAGAGCGCAGACGATCGAGGTTCTCACGACAAACTTGGAGCTGGTTTCGTCGAACGCGCCTTTGGCCAGGACCTCCCCCCTCTCCTCCCCTCCCGACTACACACATCTGGCCTGTATGCATATTTTCGCCCACCCCACTCGTAGTAAATAATACCACAACGTTCAGCCAAGCACGTGACCCCCTTTCTGTCTCCACCACCACGGCACTTCGTCAGCACGCGTTCGCCACACGCTACAGAGCACACGTTTGTATTCCTCTCTCTCCCTCTCTCTCTCTCTCTCCCCCCCCCCCCCCATACCCCCTCCCTCGCACCACATAGCATATTGCACAGCTGTACACACCATCTTCTTTCCTTTATCTCTCTCGCCAGAGTAGGCATGGTCGCGACCCGAGACGGCGGCAGGTCAGCTCGGCTGGCTGGTGGCCTTTTCGCCGCACTGGTTGTCGCTGCGGTGCTTTTTCCGTCATTGGCCTTTGGCAGATGCTGGAGCTCGCCGTACATTTCCGATTTGGCCCAGGATGAGAGCGAGTCATCGCAGACTACGATCAAGGTCACATGGGAGCCAACGACGAAAGGTGGCGCATGTGGTGCACGGACGGCTGTTAAGCACTGGCGCATTATGCCTGACGCCAGTTGGGAGACTCTCTCCAACGACAACGGTCTCTCGTCAGCTCTGGACGAGTATTCAAAGTCCTCGCTCCTGCCGGGAACAGAGTACAAAGTTCGTGTGAGGGCGTACCAGTTTCTTTTCATTCATGACAAGTACATCGACACTCGGACGGCGTGCCCGCTTGGCACAGCGTGGAACAATCCCTTATGTACACTCTGTCAGGTCGGCTACTACCGTGACGATCCCACCTTTGGAGCGGCGTGCACCCAGTGCCCGCTTGCTGTCTCAGGCGTGACGACTGTAGATGCGGGTTCCACAAGTGTCACCGAGTGTGTTTGCCCACCGGGCAAGGGGCGGAGTAGCCCTAACGATGATTGCGTGCCGTGCGGCGTGGGCAAGTTCAAGAGCGGGTACGGCAACTCCGAGTGTATTGGGTGCTCTGTGCCGTTCACCACGACAGTCGGTGGGGCCGACACTGAGGATGACTGTGTGTGCGACGCCGGGCACTACCGCGACGGAGCTGGGCAGTGCCCGGCGTGTCCACTTGGCACGTATAAGCCAACTGCAGCCAATGCAATCGCATGCAACTCGTGCAAGTCGACCGAGACCACGGCGGCCATGGGTGCGCTTACCGAGTCCGAGTGTGTGTGTAGGCCCGGGTTTGAGCGTGTTGCTGGTGTGTGCGAGCCGTGTGGCAAGGGTACGTACAAGGACACTGCCGGCGACGGAGCGTGCTCGCTCTGTCCGGGCGGCACGTCCTCGAACACCGTCGGCGGTGCAGACGTGGCATCATGCGACACGTGTAAGCCTGGCTTCTTTGGCGACGACTGCAGCGGCGTCTGCTCCTGCTCGGTCGATCAGGTGTGCCTAGATGGGCGGTTTGGGTCTGGTAACTGCACTTGCTTTGTTGGCTCGGGGCTGTCAGGCGCTGGATGCGATCAATGCGAGGCTCCGCAGTACTTTGGACGGCCTTGGTGCAACTCCACGGTCGAGTGCGTCAACGGCGTGCCCGACTATGGATTTGACGGCAGTGGCAAGTGCCGCTCGTGCCAACTTGCAGCGTACGACTTTGCCGCCGACCCGACGTGCGCCACGTGCGCGGCGCTCAACTTTGGCGTCAGCTGTTTGCAGTGTCCCATTGGGCACCACGGCTCTGGTGACAACACCGATGGCCCTTGCGAGCTGTGCAGTGCAGGCACGTTCAAGGATGTCACAACAGCCCTGCAGCGATGCAAGCCGTGCGACGCGGGAACGGTGTCACCGAGCCCAGGCGCGGCATCCTGCCAGCGGTGCGAGCTGTCGACTTACCAAAGCGATCCAGGCGCGGTAAGCTGTCTGCCATGTGGCCGCGGACGAGTGACCGCAAGCGATGGGGCGACGACGGTTGCGGCATGCACCCCGTGCCCTCCAAACTCGTACAAGGTAGAGGAAGGGTTTGGCACGTGCGTGGCGTGTCCGGGCAACCAGACGACCAACGGGGAGGTGGGCACGATCGAGGTCGAGGGCTGCGGGTGCGAGCCCGGCTTTGGACTGGTGGGTGATGTGTGTGTGGCTTGCGAGCCCGGCGATGTGGCGCTGTCGTTTGATCGGGAGGCATGCACGCCGTGCCCAGTGGGAACGACATGGGCGTCTGCGGCTGGCGGGTGCGTGTCATGTCCGTTTGGCGGATATTGCGCGGGGCAGACGGCCAAGCCGATCCCCAACTCGGGCTTCTACCCGCTGCCTGGCCAGGGCGTGACGTCGGGACTGTACGAGCCGTGCACCCCGGCGGGCGTCTGCCTTCGTGGCGGAGTCTGTCGGTTCGGTCACATTGGCGAGCGGTGCTCGCAGTGCATCAAAGGATGGGCCAAGAACCCTAGCTCGGGCCTGTGCGAAAAGTGCCCGTCGTCGATCCCGTTCATCTTTATGGGCCTCGCGGTTCTCGGCATCATCCTCTGTATCCTGCTCATCAAGCTCGCACGCAAGAATACGGCGTTCTTCACGGCCGCTTCGGTCGGGTTCAACTTTCTGCAGCTCATTGCGGTCCTCGCCTCGTTCCAGATCAAGTGGCCGGGGTGGACACAGCGGTTCTTTGAGATCCTGTCTGCGGCCAACATCGACCTGCAGCTGTTCAAGCCCGAGTGTCTTGTTTCGAGCTCGTCGGACGCGTACTTTACGATCTGGGCCACCAAGCTTGCAGCCCCTTGGGCGCTGCTCGTGATGTTTGCGGTCGGCTTCAGCATTTTCCGGCTCTACGCCGCTGCGCGCAAGTGGACGGCACCGGCCAAGGCGTCGATGAAGTATGCGTTCACCAACGCATCGGTCATGGCCATGTTTGTCATGTACCTGCTAGTGACCAACACGGCGCTGGAAATCTACCCGTGCACCAAGCAGGCCGACGGCAAGTACACGATGAACCGCGAGCCGTCGATCCGGTGCTACCAGGGCAAGTGGTTCGAGCTTCTGGTGGGCTCGATTTGTGCCATGATCATGTTTTCGCTCCTCATGCCGCTCGGCGTACTCAAGGTGCTCCACAAGCGGCGGTTCAACCTGTGGAAGCGGAAGAACCTTGCGCGATACGGCCTGCTGTACCTGCGATACCGGCCCAAGTACTACTTTTTCGAGATCCTCGTCCTTGTCCGCAAGTTTGGCGTGGTGTTTGGCAAGGTGGCGTCGTCTGCGAGCGTGGTGGGCCAGGTGCTCACAGCGCTGGCAGTGGTGTGCCTCTCGCTCGGACTGCAGCTCAAGACGCATCCGTTTGCAACGATGCGGATCAACCGGCTGGAGACGCTCATGCTCTCGTGCGCAGGCTTTGTGCTCGCGCTGGCGTTTGTGTACGCGGCCGCTGACGGCGGGCTCAATGCGTCGTTTGCCAACACGCTCGGAGTGGTGCTTGTGGGCGTGGTGTGCGTGGCGATTGTGATTCTTCTGGTGGCGATTGTTCTGGAAATCACGAAAATCCACCGAATGCTGCGGCGGGGGCTTGTGGGCAAGTATGTGGTGGACCGGCTCGATGTGTGGCGCCCGTTCTACACGAGCGGCATGTTCCTGTTGGAGCACACCCAGACGACGGTGGGCGAGGCGGCGGCAAACATTGTGATGACGTTCTCGACGACCGAGCCTGTCGAGCTGGTGGCGGAGATGTTCCTGGAAACAGTCATCACGCACCGGAGCGAGAAGCGGACGACGGACGATGTGGTGCTCCACGGCTGCCTTCAGCCGTCGGACCAGGCTGTCGAGTCACGGAGCGACTTTCTGCAGCACACCGTCACCATGCACGCGCCGGCGCCCGGTCACTACGTGGCGACGATCGCGGTGATGGCGGCCGGCAGGACGGCGACCACGCCGCGCGAGCCAGCAACGGGGATGCGCGGGTGGCTGGAGAAGCTCGCGGCCTTTGTCGACGGCTCGGTGACCGACCAGGCGCACTCGCCCCAGATGGTCCGCGCCATGATGGTCAACGGAGCCGAGCGGGCCATCCGATTCCGCGTCACAGCCTCGCCCGAGTGGGCTGCTGAGGACGCCATGGCTGGCACTGCCGCCGCGGCCTCGGAGTTTGCAACCGATGTCGACGAGGATGCGCTCCTCTCGCGGCCGTGGAGCATGTCGCCCGAGGAAATGGACGCTCTGGACGAGGAACACGAGCTTCAGGCACTGTAAGCTCCCGATACGAACACACACAAGCCATGACGCGGTGTAGTGCTGGCATGCGGCAAGAAGCAGTGATGGCTCGTGGTGTGTCGGGTGAGATGCGCATGCGTATGCGGACGACCGAGTTCAATACATGATGTGGATTTCACGGAAGCTTGTAGCCCGAGGCCTTGGGCGACTTGAAGAGCGAGGCAGCGGCGTAGGCAGCCACGGCGCCGATGAGGGCTGCAAAAACAAGCGAGGCGAGCGAGTAACCGTCGGCAGCGGGGCCGGCAGCAGGGCCGGCGTGTTGGATGGCGGTGAGAGTGGTGGTGATGGTGGAGAGCTTGGAGTCGAGGGCGGCAATGCGGTCGAGGGCGAGGCGCGACTCGGACTCGACGCGCTCAAAGTGGCGGACAATCTCATCAGCCTGGTGGGCATGGACGAGCTCAGTGACTGAGTCGGAGAGCGTGTTGAGGACGCCGCGGATGGAGGCGGAAGACGCATCAGCGCCGCTGCCGCTTGCTGAGCCGGCCGGGGCCGAGGCGAGGCGGGCGGCGATGTCGGAGAGCTTGCCGTCGAGGACGGCGATGGCTGCTGCGGTGTCTGCGGCGGCAGCGGCCGAGTCGCGGGCGGCAAAGGCGCGCTTGTGTGCGTCGCGGGCGACGGCCTCTGCAGCGGCATGGTGAGCAGAGGCGGCGGCGGGCGGAATGTCCTCGGTGACGAGCGGGTGCTCGTCGATTTCGCCGCGGACGGCAGCTTCGACCTTTGCCTGCAGGCCCGGGAAGCGCGAGTCGCGAGTGGCGTCTGCGGGCGGATGGGTGAGACCGTGCTCGAGGTCGTAGACCTCAAAGGCGAGGAGATTGGTGCGGGCAAAGGCCGAGTGCGAGGAGGCGGCGGTGAGGGCGAGGTGGCGGGCGCCGTCGAGGTTTGCGTCAAACGAGGCGCAGGGCGCAAAGGCCGAGTTGGGCTGGCCGACGTCCGAGATGGAGATGTCGACACGCTTGGCCTTCGAGGTGTACTTGATGTGGACGAGGACCTTTGCGGTGCCCGGGGCGGAGGCCGGGACCGGCTGGTGCGAGACGAGGCGGACCGGGCAGTGGCCGTGCGAGGTTCGGCGGCCGTCGGACCACGGGTCAAACTCACCGAGGTTGCGGGAGGAGCCCCAGAGCGACGATGGCGAGAGCATGGAGGTAATGACGGCGGCTGCGCCGTCGCCGTCGGTGTCAAAGACGTCAAAGAAGACGCCAAGGCCGTCCCAGACGCGCGGCGCGCCGTACACGGTACCGCCAGCAGAGGGCGGAGCCTGGGCCGGCAGCGGCGACCGGGTGAGCCAGAGGGCGGTGCCCTCGTAGCCCTCTGACCGCTGCGCCTCATGGTCCTTGGTCACCGTCATCTCAAGTGCCATCTCGAACGACTCCCACATGAGAGCGTTCTGTGCGGTGATGCGCGTCGACTGCGATGGTCCCGAGATCAGCTCCACGGCGTCTGATGTGACTCGTGCGCTGCCTGTTGCCGACCAGCCTTGTGGCACTGTGCCCAAATGCGTGCGTGCGTGCGTGCGTGCGTGAGTGTGAGTGTGTGTGAATGTGTTTGCGCGCGAGTGAGAGAGAGGGAGAGGGACTTGAGATTTTTCTCCAGCACCCAGCACCCGCGCACCCGGCGCAAAAAAAATTTCTCCGCACACCACGTGCATTCCCCCCCCCCCCCCCCAACCCGCCACAGGGCGAAAAACCAGTGAGCAATGAGCAGCGCTGTGGGCACTGGCTGCCCGGCGATGGGAGGGGGGGGGGGGATGGGGGAGGGTGTGGAGGGAGGTGCAGGGGGCAGGGGCAGGGGGGTACGTACGGCTGCCGCCGTAGAACGGGGCGTGGAAGCCAAAGAAGGAGGCGGCTGCGGAGGCGGTTGGTGCGAAGACAGCGGTAGCGACGAGTGCTGCCAGGAGCATTGCGACCGCAGACGGGGGCACGCGCATGGGTCTGGGTATAGGTATGGGTATGGGTATGGGTGTGGGTATGGGTGTGGGGAGGGGGAAGGGGAGGGGAAGAGGTGTGGTAGTTGTTGGTATTTGAACGAGTAATAATCGATGGGTGGGCAGGGGATGATCAGTTGAACGAGTAATAATCGGGGATGATCAGTTGAACGAGTAGTAATCGATGGGTGGGCAGGGGATGATCAGTTGAACGAGTAATAATCGGGGATGATCAGTTGAACGAGTAGTAATCGATGGGTGGGCAGGGGATGATCAAGTGAACGAGTAATAATCGGAGATGATCAAGTGAACAAGTAATAATCGATGGGTGAGGGTGCCTGCCAGGTGACGACTCCCTCAACTAGTGGCAATCGATGGGTATGCCCCCCCCCCCCCCCCCCCGCCCCATACCCCACACCTGTCTCCCATGCCGCCCACCACCCCCCTGCTCCCCCCCTCCCCGCCCACCACCACTCCATCCCGCCTGCGCCTCCCGCTACTCCCGGCCCTCGCCACCACCCTCGACACCACCCACACCGGCCGCCTGGCCGTGTGCGCCAGCACCAGTGCCGCCCTGCTCGCCTCGGCCGTCTTTGTGGCCGACACGTACTACGATGATGAGTGGGCGATGTCTCGGCAGACTGCGGATCACAGTCACGGGCCACGCCCACATGCACTACACGTGCTCCTCATCGCCTCCCTCGTCTACTTTGCCCTCTCCCTCCTCCTTGCCCTCGTCACCGCCCCCTCGCTCCTCGCCCTCCTCCTCGACCCGCTCGTCTCCATCGATGCCGCCCTCCTCGTCGCTGGCGGTATCTCCGGCGGACGATTCCGCACAGACGCCACGGCTATGATCTACCCCTTTGTCCTCGTCCGGGCGTACGTCTGCTGTGCCCGGATCGTGTCCTCGCGGATGGTCCTGGCGTCACGGCACGTGGCCCGGCAGAGCGTCGAGCTCTATCTCTTGCTCGTGGGGCTCACAGCCGCCACCGCCGGCTTCATCCAGGTATTTGAGTCCAAGTACGACGGGAGGGAGATGGCGTACCACGACGCCCTGTTCTTCACCGTCGTCACGGCCTCCACCGTCGGCTACGGCGACATTGTCCCCAGCTCGGTCGGCGGCCGCATGCTCATCATGGTTCTCATCGTCGTCTTTATCGTCGTCGTCCCCTGGGAGATCGGGAGGCTCATCGAGCTCATTTCCTCCTCCCCGCCCTCACTCGACCCGCTCGTCGCCGCCCCGGCCGTCCGTGCCGTCCTGCTGGGCGCGCCCTCGCACGACGCCATGGCTGACTTTCTCGACGAGTTCTACCACGCTGACCACGGGACCTCGCTCGCGACGCAGCTCGTGGTCCTCTCCGACCTCCGCCTCTCGCTTCCTCTCCGCCATCTCCTCTCTGATCCCTTCTACCGCAAGCGCGTCGTCTTCCGCACCCTCCGCGGGCCGCGTGACGACGCCTGGGCCCGCCTCGCCACTCCGGCCACCACCACTGTCTTTCTCCACCCGTCGTCGTCCGCCCCGCTCGCCTCGCCTGCTGACCTCGATGCGCTCACTGCGCTCCGCGCCATGGCCTCACGTCGCCACTCGGCCACCGTCCGCATCATTGCCACCGCCGCAGATGCCGCCTCGGTCCCGCTCCTCCACGCCGCCGGTGTCGACCTCGCCCTCCCGGCCGCCCATCTTGCCTGGTCGCTCTACGGGCTCTCCGTCCTCGTCCCGGGCGTCTTTACCCTCTTCCGCAACCTGACCCGATCCTACGCCCGCGCGTCAGCCTCGGCGCTGCCCTCCTGGCGCGCCGCATACCTTGACGGCGCCGCCAATGAGCTCTACGCCGTCGACCTCACGCCGCACTTTGTGGGAACCTCGTTTGTTGCTGCTGCCGCCGCCATCTACGCCCGCTTTGGCGCCGTTCTCATCGGTGTCCACACAGACAACGCCGCCGCCCTCGACGCCGGCGTCGGCCTCGTCCTCCGCCCTCAGCACCGCGGCGTCGTCATCGCCCACTCGGCGGCCACCGCCCACGCCGTCTCGCTCCTCGCGGCCTCGGCGCCGCCCGTCTGGACCGATGATCAGCCGCTCAGCCCGCACTCTTCGTCCGACTCATCGCTCGCCTCGTCCGAGCTACGCTCGCTCACCATCAACGCCCACCCATCACCCGCACCCGACGCCGTCGTGACTCCGCCGTCGTCGCCGCGGGTCGCCATCTATACCGATGGAGGCGCCTCGCTTGGCCCGGTCCTGGCCCCGCTTATCGGCCGTACTACCGTTGAACTGCGGGTCCCTACGCCCAAGTGCATCGACGCCGCCGCTGCGGTAGCCGCGCGCGTCGGCGCAGCTGGCGACGTTGTTGTCGTTGTTGCACCGTCCTCGGATCTCCTTTGTCCACACAGCAGCGAAGACGAGGAGAACGCACGATCTTTGCTGCAGCCGGACGTGGTTCTTGTTCTCGCCGGCGACGGGCGTGCAGGCGCGCAAGAGGTGGCCGAAGAGGCGGCGTACACCGTCGACGCGCCCGGCATCTTGGCGATGCTCGCGGCGCGGTCGGCGTACCGGGCGCAGACGCGTGTGGTGGTCGAGCTTGTTGAGCCGTGCAACATCGCGTTCCTCCCGCCATACTCGCCCTCACCCCACGCCCACCGGTCGCCGGCCTTTGCCAGCGGCGACGTGGTCTGCGGGCGGATGCTCGACTCGCTCCTCTGCTACGCGCACTTTTTCCCGGCCATCGCCGGCGTGGCCAAGACCTTTACCGACTGCGCCAGTGCCTTTGACGCTATCGCACTCCCGCCTCACGCCGTTGGCGCCTCGTGGGGCAGCGTGTGGCGGCAGCTACTCGATGGCGCCGCCGCCGTGGCACTGGCGCTGTGGCGCGAGCGCGCACCTGGTCGCGGGGCGCCCAGCGAGCGGTTTGTCTACACCAACCCGGACGAAGGTACAGTGATGCTCGCCAGCGACTGGATCCTGATCCGCCGGCTACGGCCTGCTACAGCTGGCACGGGGTGAGCGTCGGCGTGAAACGGGCCGGTGGCGGCTCAGGTCCGCGCGCCGGCGGCAACGACCGTGTTGAGCTGTGACGCCGGCGCTGCGCGGAGCTGGGCAAAGGTGCCGGCCTCGACGATGCGTCCGCTGTCAAGGACGACGCAGTGCATGTCCGGGGCGATGGAGGCGAGGCGGTGGGTGATCATGAGGGTGGTGCGGCCCTCCATGAGAGCCTCGAGCGCCCGCTGGACCACGCCCTCGGAGCCTGGGTCGAGCGCCGAGGTCGCCTCGTCCAGGATGAGCAGTGACGGGTTGGTGAGGACGGTGCGGGCGATGGCGATGCGCTGGCGCTGGCCGCCCGAGAGCGTCACCCCGCGCTCGCCCACAAGCGTGTCGTAGCCGTCGGGGAAGGCGGTGATAAAGTCGTGGGCATGCGCCTGGTCGCACGCCCGCTCGATGTCGGCCTGGCTCGCGCCGGGCGCGGCGTACGCCACGTTGTCGCGGATCGAGCCAGAGAAGAGGACAGCCTCCTGCGGGACGACGCCCACAACCTGAGAGCGGAGCGTCCGGAGATCCCACAGAGCCACATCTTTGTCGTTGACAACGACCCGTCCGCTGGTCGGCGGGTACAGGCCGGTCGCCAGGGCCACGATCGACGACTTGCCCGAGCCCGACGGACCAACTAGCGCGGTCCGCGTTCCAGGCTCGAGCCGGAACGAGAGCTCGTCAAAGATGCGCGTCTCGGGCCGGCTGGGATAGGCAAAGCCGACGCGGTCAAAGTGCAGGTCAGCTGGGAGTGGAGCCGGCGCCCGAGGAGAGGCGATGACGGCCGGGGCAGACGGGGCCGGGATGGGGTGGTGATCTGCGGCGGGAGGGGCGGCGTCGAGAAGAGCAAAGACGCGAGCAGACGCGCCGACGCCCTTCATGACCTCGCCGTAAACACGGAAGACGCCGCCGACCGAGACGCCGACGTAAATGGTGTACATGAGGAACGAGGTGAGATCGCCGAGGGTCATGGCGGCGGCGGCGACCTGCGATGCACCGACGCCAAGGACGCCGAGGACGGTGACGTTGCCAGCAAGGCCGATGCCCGAGTAGAACAGCGCCGATGCCTTGCCCTGGGCCACAGCGAGGTCGTAGATGCGGGCGACGGCCGAAGCGTACGAGACCGACTCGGTCTCCTCCTGGGCAAAGAGCTTGACGGTGCGGACGTTGGAGAGGCGCTCCTCGGCGAGCGCCGAGGTGGCGGCGAGCTCGTCCTGCACCCCGCGCTGTAGATCGCGGACGTGGCGGCCAAAGAAGACGGCGCCGGCGGCGATGGGCGGGACAAAGCCGAGGGTGGTGAGGGCGAGGACCGGCGAGAGGTAGAACATCATAGCGACGCCGCCGATGCCTTGCAGAACATTGCGGACGGCGGATGGCACGTTGTCCACCAGAATGGAGCCCATCAGCGCCGTGTCGGCAGAGAGGCGGGTGACCAGCTCGCCGGAGCGGGCGGTGTCAAAGAAGGCGGCGTTCTTGCGGACAAGCGACCCAAAGAGCGAGCTTCGCAGATCGGCGATGACCGACTGGCCAGCGGCAACAAGGAGGCGGATGCGGGCGTAGTTGGCGGCAGCGCCGGCAGAGAAGACGGTCAGCCCAGCAGCGGCGAGCATGACCATGGTCTCGGGATCGGCCACCAGAGCCGTCAGCGAGTCGAGCGACTTGCCGACCGCCGCCGGCACCACCAGATTGACACCCGACGAGACGGCGAGGCAAGCCAGCGCCACCGCGATCTTGCTCGTCTGCGGGCGGGCGAGGTCAAGGAGGGCAGCAATGGCCTTGCGATCTGGCGATGGCGACGAGGAAGACGCCATCTTTGGCGAGGAAGAGGAAGAGGAGGACGACGACGATGATGTGGGCGACGATGACGAGCTCGACATCATCTTTGACGAGGACCACAGAGCAGGGGAATGCGGCGATGTGAGCGAAAACCGAGGCGAATATACCGAAGAGTGCCACAAACGAGATTGCGCAGCGGGGAGACCAGCCGGCGAGACAGTGGCCATTGCGCGGCCTTTTTGTAGCGACGGCAACTTGCCCAACTCTGCTGCTGCTCTGCTGGGTCGGCCAGGGCGAGCCGAGCTCATGGCCATCATGACCACAGACGGAGGCCATACGCGGAGTAGGGGGAAGAGACCATGACGAGGAGGCCCACAGGAGATACGGGTGGCGAGGCGGAGCATGGTGGGTGGAGGGGGTGGAGGGGGTGGAGGGGATGGGTGGGGTGGGGTGAGTGGGCGTGGGTGGGTGGGGCGGGGAGGGGGAGTTGGGGTTGGGGGTTGGGTTGGGAGGGGGGGGGGGGGGGGGGGGATGATGGGGAACGGGCATACTGGTGGTGTTTGAAGAGAGACATGAAAGGGAAACAGGGAGGATCACGCCTGACCCTCGAGCGACTCGGCGCACTGCGAGGAGCAGCAAGGCTTGCCGGCTGCTGCGATGAACTGAAGGCCGTCAAAGCCAGCAGAGCAGACAGCGCACTTGAAGCATGAGGTGTGGAAGCGGCTGGACATGGCCTCGATAGACTCCTCGGTCGAGAGAATCCGTGCCGAGCACGCTCTGCAGTGGACCTGCGGCAGCCAGTTCTCTACGCACTCCTGGTTGCAGAACACCTTGCCGTCGAGGTGTGAAAAGGTGAGCGAGGGAAGGTCGACGCACACTGCAGGCACTTGAGGCACTCCTCGTGCCACGTCTTGTCCAGCGCGAGGAGGTAGGTGCCCACAAGCGTGCCCGAGCACACGCAGCATGTCTCGCTCCCGGTCGCCTCGCGAACCTCAGCCGATCCCGCCGCTGAAGACCCACCCGGCGCAGGAGCTGACGCCTCAGACTGCGTCGCGTGCTGGCACGCCGGGTGGTACGTCGATCCGTTGACCACCACATACTGCCCGCCGTCCTCGATCGCCCCGCCGCACTCGCCGCACGGCTGTCCAGCATCGACGCATCCCTGGTTGCAGTACGGCGCATCCTCCGCCACAACAAACTTGCCCGCCGGGAACGTCGCGTTGCACCGCTTGCATCGCAGGCACTCATTGTGCCACTTGGCCCCGAGTGCCGTCAGTGATGAGACCGCCAGGGAGATCTGCTTCTTGCACCCGGCACACACGTCGGTAGCACTGTTGGGGGAGCAGGAGTGAGTCACGGCAGATGTACAAAAATATAGTATTTGGCTGCAGCCACACACCGGGTCACTTACTTGCGCGCGTCAATGCAGCTCTGCGAGCAGTACGGGTCGCCTGCGAGCTTGAGAAACTTGTTGTCGGAAAAGCCTGTGTTGCACTGTGTGCATGTGAAGCACTCTTTGTGGAACTTCTGGTTGAGCGCCTCGAGAACAGGCCTGATACCCCCACACCGCACCAACATCCGTGAGTGCTTCCCCCCCTCTCCCCCTTCCCTGAAAAAATTTACACACCAACCCATAGTCACCGGGTCACCTCCCGGCTCATCGAAACCGCCCGCACGATCACGTCACCTGACCAACATCACGCCACAGGGCGCAACAGGCACGGCCCCTCCAGCCCCCTCCAGCCAAACTCCAGCCCCCCCTCCCCCTTCCATGCCCCCACCACCTCTACCACCACCACTGCCACCACCATGTACACCCCCTGCCCAAACTGCTGGTCATGGGCGACTACGTACGCCTCAAAGGGGAAGCCCGAGCCACACTTGAAGCACGTCGACGTTGCTGCTGCCATTCCGAAGAAAAGAGAGAGGAATGCCGTGCTGTTGCCGCTGCCGGTTGCGCACGTGCCGACTGGCGGTGGTACTTTTGGCGCTAAAATTCGGTGTGATGCGAGCGGTTTGGCTCTCGGATCGGGAGCAGATGTGATCCAAAGGGGGATGGGTGAGGTGCGTGTGTGTGCGTACGTGTGCATGTGTGTGGTGAGCATGCGGTGTGCGTGCGTGTGAGAAGGAAAGGTGTTTACCCAAACAGCAAAAGCCATCACTCGGCCACAGCCCGCGTCGACAGCTTCGACGTCGTAGCTGTTAGGGGTGATCGAGATCGGCTTCGCGACTCGGTGTTCCGAGCTGTCCTCAGACTGGATGGCGAGGGCGAGGGCGAGGGTGAGGGCGAGGGTGAGGGCGCGAGCAGTGACCGCGGTGAGCGGTGGGAGAGAGGGCCGACTCTGTTCCGCCGCGACCGGCTCCGGGCCATTGATCGCCGCCGTGGGCGCGCGACAGAGAGGGACGCAGACGCCGACCGCGGCACTCGCGCAAGATTGCGTAGCCGGTCGACCGTCGCCGTCGTCCGCCGCCGCCCGGACCGACTCTTCGGAAAGCCTGCCATCGCTGGCGCCGTCCGGTTGAGCGCATTGGCTAAGGACTGCGGTGGCGACGATCGCCGAGGCGGCACGTCGGAAACCGCTTCTTCCGACAACGTCGAGTCCGAGAGGTCAACTTGCCCGTTGGCAATGAGTATGCCCTCAGACGACTCAAGGCTGTTAAAGGCAGCCTGGATGCGCGAGAAGCCGCGCGTTTTCGCCGGCGATGCGTTCGACCACAGGTCAGAGCCCGAGTCGCCAGCCTCATCCGACGGGTACTGCAGCGTCGGCACCGCATCGTCGGCCGACCGCACCCGCGGTGAGCTTGCAGAGTGCGGCGAGAGCAGGCCTCTACTGCCGGACCGCATCCCTGACCGCCCGGTCGATGTCCGGATCCGCGCCACCGCCGACGCCCTGTATTCCGGCGAGCTGGCGACGGGCGAGAATGACGTCTCGATGTCATCCACCATATCCGACTGGATGTCGATCTCCAAATGCGCGTAAGCCGACGGCGGCGCGCAGACGTCTTTGTCGGGCAACGATGACGATGACGATGACGATGACGATGTCGACGACGAGACCGTTGACGACGAGGCAAGCGACGACGACAACCGCGCGATCGGAGGCGGCAGCTGAGCGCCAACAACGGGCGTCATGCCACGCAGCTGGCCACCACAGCACCGCCCCGCTGACAGCCGAGGAATGACCGCCTCGTACAGCTCGAAGCTGCGGGTTACTATTTCTCCCCGAGCCGATCCGCAAGTGTAGCGTCCAAGATGGGTGAAGTCGAGCTCGGTTCGGGCGCAGCCGGCCACCACATCGGCGTCGACCACAATCTGGCCGCCAACCCCACAGTCGCCCACCGATTGCGCGTCGACCATATCAGGGCCCTCATATGAAAACCGCTGAGTCCGCTCCACAAACTCGCGGCTTGGCTCGGCCATAGAGATGCCCATCCGCACACGCAGCCCGTGCCAGATCGCACCCGGCCCGTTCTGGGAGACCAGCGTCTCATCGTCCAGGATGGCCGCCGGCCACGGTAGCTCCATCAGCCTCTCCTGGATGGTGATGGCGGCACGTACCGCCGAGACCGCGTCGCGGAAGACAACCACAAAAGAGTCGCCCTCGGTCCGCACCTCGTATCCGTTGTGCTGCGCAATGGCACTGCGGAAGGTGGCGTTGTGCATGTCGATGGCGTCCGCCATCGCTTCTGGATACGCCTCCCAGAGCATGGTCGAGCTCTGGACGTCTGAAATGAGGACCGCCAGTCGCCCGTCCGGCGCGTTCTGGTCCGCCATCTTCCCTAGGAGGTACGCCGCGTGAGCTCTACGGCGGCGAATGCGGACGAGGACGAGAAAGGCAAAAGCGAGAGCCACGCAACCGGCGGCCGACGACGACGCAATGGCAATGACCTCGGGATCACGGATGCCGGGCGTTGCCTGGAACGCCTGCTCGCACGTGGCTCCGTTACCACCACACACGCCGCAGCCGTCGATAACCACGCCCGAGTTGGGCACCGCGTCGCATCCAGCGCAGCTCGTCGAGTTTCCATAGCACACGCCACACGCGTCCTCAAGCCGTCCGCCACCAAAGCAAACTCCGCAGCTATCGCGCGCAGCGTTACGACCAAAGCAGACCTGGCAGGCGTCGCGATCGGCGTTACCACCAAAGCACACGCCGCACGAGTCGCGACCTGCATTGCCACCAAAGCACACTCCGCAAGCATCCAGGAAGATGTTCGGCGCGATGCCGGTTGTCCCGCCGGTGCACATGCCACAGCTGTCGATGGACGCGCTGCCGCCACAGACACCGGCGCAGTCGAAGGTGGCATAGGGGCCGAGAGCCGGATTGCATGATTGGATACACGATGTCCCGTTCCCGCCGCACTCTCCGCAGGCGTCAACCACACCGCCAAAGCCATCGCAGCCAATACAGGTCGAGTTGTCGCCGGCACACACGCCGCAGACATCGGCCGTTCCGCTGGAGCAGCCTTCGCAGCGGGCAAAGCAATCCCCACAGGAATCAAGGTGCATAAGCGCCGGCCGACCGGTAGTCCCACCGACGCACACGCCGCATTCGTCGATGATGGCACTCCCGTTGCACACGCCAGCACAGTCAAAGACGACCGTGACTGCTGAGGAGTTGTCACAAGTGGCGAGGCACGAGCCGACAGCCGGGCCGCCGCACACGCCGCAGGCATCAAAGTAGGCGCCGCCAAGCGGGATCGGCACGCCGTCGCACCCGAGACAGCTGCTTCCGTCGCCATCGCACTCACCGCACACATCTGGCACGGCGCCCGAGTTGGGCACACCGTCGCATCCCGCGCAAGTCGCGTTGTCACCGAAGCACACGCCGCATGCGTCGAGAGCCGCGCCGCCGCCAAAGCACACACCGCAGATATCGAGATCGGCATTGCCGCCAAAGCACACGCCGCACGCGTCGCGATCCGAGTTGGCGACATGACCGGACGCCGGGCCCGAGCATACGTTGCAGTCATCGCGGGAGTCCCGTGGATCGCAGGGTGTTGGTGGGGAGGGTGGGGCCGATGGTGGCGGCGGCGATGGATGTGGAGGAGGAGGAGAAGGTGGCGGCGGCGGTGATGGGGGTGATGGCGGTGGCGAAGGGGGTGATGGCGGTGGCGATGGGGGTGGTGGAGGAGGAGAAGGTGGCGGCGGCGATGGGGGTGGGGGTGGAGGAGAGGGTGGCGGTGGCGGAGGCGGCGATGGAGGGGGTGGTGGAGGAGAGGGTGGCGGTGGAGGAGGCGGTGATGGAGGAGGAGAGGGTGGCGGTGGTGGCGGTGGAGGAGGCGGTGATGGAGGAGGAGAGGGTGGCGGTGGAGGAGGCGGAGGAGAGGGTGGCGGTGGAGGAGGCGGCGATGGAGGGGGTGGTGGAGGAGAGGGTGGCGGTGGAGGAGAGGACGGCGGGGGTGGAGACGGCGATGGAGGTGGTGGTGGAGGAGAAGGCGGCGGTGGAGGCAGCGATGGAGGTGGGGGTGGAGACGGCGATGGAGGTGGTGGTGGAGGAGAAGGCGGCGGTGGAGGCAGCGATGGAGGTGGTGATGGGGCGCAGGCACGCATGTCGGCGGTAGTGCAGGCGAGAATCCAGATGCGGTGCACGTCTGCGTTGCTGGTCCCGACAAGACAAACCCTGCGTTGCATCCATACGTAGCCGTGTCGCCGTGGAAGAGCCGGTCGGTGTAGTCGGCGGTGATGGAGACAGTGCCATCGATCGGAGCAGTCGGCACCGGCAAGCATGACGGACAGATGGTCAAGTTCATGACAGGCGCGTCTGTGTTTGAAGAGTAGCTCGTGAGCTTGGCTGGAAGGCCTTGGTTCTTCTTGCTGATGCCATGCAGGATTTCAAAGGCGCCAGAGCATTGGCTCGACGGCAGGCTTCCGCTGTAGCGATAGAACGATGCCGAGTTGGTCAGGCTCAACATGAGCGCGTAGTACTTGCCAGGCTGAAGGGGCAGTCGAGTAGGAAACGAGATGTCGGCCGTTGTGTCGCCTATGGCATACGTCTCGCCCGAGATGAGCGGACCAGAGGCGGAGAAGTCGCCGCCACCAATTTTTAGATCGTATTTGTTGAGTGTGTCCGTCTCCGACTCGTACAATGCGTACGACATACCTCCATGCGGTGCCGAGAGTCGGATAGTTGCGCCACAGAGCGTCGCCATATTTCCTTGATCCGGGCTCATGTAACGAAAGGCAATGCCCACGCCCCATTTCTCGTTCGCACTCGTAAGGCTTCCCTCCAACCCGCCCGAGCAAATCGCCTCTGCCACGCACAATTCACAGCTCAGCAGCGCCACAAAAAGCGCAGCAGCAAGGCCATGCACAATCCCTGGGCGGGATATTGTGCAGCACAACATGGCCTAATTGGCGACTGCGTGTATGTGTGTGTGTGAGTGTGTGTGTATGCAGGGAGATGAGGGGGAGGGGGGTGTGATGAAGATGTGTGTCGTGACCCTCCTGTGGTGGTTCCCGCTGCGGTTGATCTTCGATTCTGCCGCAGCCGCACGCGTGTCACAGTCCTGGCACTTAACTCGACCATAAATTTTTTCATCCCTTACCCACCCCCCACCCCCCACGTACGCTTCACCCACTCGCGCCGCTTGACGGCGACAACCTCTTCACGACTCGACGACGATACGTTGAGCGTTTGCTACTTGACGCTGCGACCGAACAAGAACAGGATAGCTATGGACAGCATGGGCGTAGGAATGCAGGCACTGGAGCAGCAGGTTCAGCTCTTTGGCGAGCTCACCTCGCTGACGGAGCGGTTTTTCAAGCTCTGCGTCAAGAGAGTCGACAGCGGGAGCTTGAGCGATGCCGAGGCGCTCTGCTTGTACAACTGTTTTGCGCGGACGCAGGACACGTTCAACACGGTCGGCGAGTATGTCCAGAGCGAGGCGCAGCGTATGGCCGCAGAGAACCAGTGATTTCCGATGATGATGATGATGATGATGATGATGATGATGATGATGATGATGATGATGATGATGATGATGATGATGATGATGACTATGGTGATCGATCGTGTCCTCGTGGTCGTCCTCTGATCGCACGCGCCTGTGGCCATCAAGCCTGTAGTGGCTATGCTTGCATGCGTTATTCGTCCTGCTCTCTCTCTCTCTCTCAACCGGCCACGGCATGTGCAGATCGCTATCGCTGCTACCCGGCCGCCGTGGCGGCGGCTGGTGTGGTGCAGAGGCGAACAAATGCAGCGGATGGGTTGGTCTGGCCGAGTCACAAGGTCACGATGATGTACTTTACTCCCATGTTAAACGAGTGCGCTCACGCTGCATCGTCGTCGACGTACTTGGTGTACTTGGCTGACGAGCCCTTGGCCTTGGCGGCGGGGTATTTGCGGGCGTTGAGCTCGAGCTTGCGGAGGACAGCATGCGAGAGATCGATGCCTGCCGACGAGGCAAGGCGGATGAGGTACAGCAGGCAGTCGGCCATCTCCTCGCCGACATGAACCCGATCGTTGTCCGAGAACGAGGGCAGTCCGGGGAGCACCTCGCCGCGCCATTGGAAGATCTCGGCAAGCTCGCCGATCTCGCCCACAAGGGCAAGAACAATGTTGCGCGGCGTGTGGAATTGATGCCACTCGCGCTCGGTGCAGAACGCCTCCAGCCGCCGCCGCAGCGTCTCCAGCGCCAGCGGCGAGAACGGGACGTTCGGATACGCACATGCCGCCTCCTCTGCTCCTGCTGCGCCTTGCTCATCGCCATCATCGCCATCATCGCCATCATCGCCATCATCGCCATCATCGCCATCGTCGCCATGTTGCTCATCCCCCTTCATCCGCTCTGCCAGCCATGCGTCTGTCTTGTCGGTCTCCCACCCGAGCGTCTCCGCCGCCAGCCCCACCACAGCGTCGGTGCTCAACCGGCCCGATTCGACGAGGGCCAGCAGCATCTTCTCGCCTGCGGCCTCATCGCTACAGGTAGTGTCAGAGCGAGAAACTTGGTCAGAGGCATTGTCGGACATGTTGCTGGAGATGACCGGTGTTGAGGTAGAGTAGCTGCTGTCGTTCGCCGTGGCGAGGTGCAGACAAGTGGCGAGCCGGTTCCAGCGGTGGGATCACCGCCGCTCGGTGCACGCCGCTCCGGCCAACGAGGCGCACACTGCCTTGGCTGCGCGTCAGACAGCAAGTTGTTTATCAGATCAGTGCGCTGGCAGGAGAGCAAGCATCAAACAAGAATTACCGTGTCGTTCAGCAGTTTGGCCTTCTTGGACGGCGAGGCGCCGGCCGACAGGTCGGCAGAGGTGGGATCTGTGCTGGCGGCGGCGACGGCGGCAGGATCTTGGTCAGCGGCGTCATCGCGCGGACGCTTGGCAGTGGGCGACTTGGCAGTGGGCGCCTCGGCAGTGAGCGCCGACGGTGCTGCCGTGCTCGGCAGCAGCGATGCAAAGTCATCAAAGTCTGAGTCGCTCGACGCGGTGCGCTTTGGTGTAGCGATGGATGCCTGTGTCGTCTTGGCGGGCGTCGGGGTCACCTTCTTGGCGGTCGATTTGACCTTGGGCGCCGTTTTCTTCTTGAGGATCGACTTCTTTGCGGTCGACTTCTTTGTGGCCATCGCCTTCTTGGCTGTCGTCTTCTTCTTTGCGGTCGACTTCTTCTTGGCCGGCACACTGCCGCTCGAGGCCGTCGTGGTGGGGGTGGGGGTGGCGGCGGCAACGGCTTGCGGCGCGGCGGCGCCTTCCATCGGCTGCGGGACAGAGTCGGCGATGGAGATCGAGCCACTAAGCACGTTGTTGAACCACTGCTCGTCGACAACTCTGATGCCACGCGCGGCGGCGGTCTTCATCTTGCAACCGTCCTTGTACTGGTCCGCGGTGCCGACGGGGATGACGAGAAAGTCGACGTTGGCCGTGAGCCGCGAGCGGCTGAAGAAGCCGCCGCCGTTGTTGAGCACGGCAGCCTTCAGAGTCGACTTGCCGACCTGGGCAAAGACCTTGCCGGCGAGGTTGCCGACCTTGTTGCCCCAGACGATGCCATCCGATCCACCGCGCTTGGCCGGCGTCGCCGACGTCGACGCCGACGCTGACGCTGATGCGGTAGCCTTGCTGCCCGAGGGGCCGGCGCCACTTGGGCCAGCCACGTCCATTGGCGTCGGTGTCGCGGCAGTCTTGGAACCGGCCTTGGCCTTGCTCTTGCTCGCCTTGGCCTTGCTCTTGCTCGCCTTGGCCTTGGCCTTTGCTGGCGTCGCCGTGGCCTTGGCCTTGCTCTTGCTCTTGGCCTTGCCCTTGTTCGTCTTAGCCACGCCGGCGGCTGCAGTGGGAGCTACCGGCGCGGTAGGCACCGTCGCCGGCTCTGCAGTGGGCGCAGCTGAGATGGAGCCACCTGCCGGGGTCGGGATCGGGACGGAGAGGTTGGCAGCGACCGGCGGTAGCGCCGAGCCAGCGGGAGCGGCGGGAGTGGCAGCGGGAGCGGGAGCGGGAGCGGCGGACGACTCGGTCTTGGACTTGGAGGCCTTTGCAGCGGCCTTCGAGGCTGCCTTTGCCGCGGCCTTTGTCGCCTTTCCGGCCTTTGCCGCCGCGTACTCTGCGTAGATGAGGCGGAGGAGGGTGTGGTTCATGGTACCTTCCGGGAAGAGGGCAACCACGCCGGCAACCTTTGCAGTTCGCTCGAGGTCGAGCTCCCGCTGGGTATCACGTGTGAAGCGGACCGAGATGAGGCGAAGGCGAATGAACTCGTCGAGGACGCGGAAGAAGAGGTATACCGACTTGAGGACGACCGGAGCGAGCGCAAGCTGCAGCGGCGGCGGCGCATCGTGGGCGGACAGCGGCTCCAGCGCCGCATCGTCTCCCTGCTCACTCTTTCGCAGCAGCTTCGTCACGTCGTCAGAGGCAAACTTGCGGATGAGCGCGGCTTCGGCCGAAGACCATGCGGCCGCAGTCGGCGGGCGTGGTGTCGGCTCGTCGGCCTTCTCGACGTGGCGCTTGATCTTGGCAATGAGCACGTTGAGCTTGTCCTCCAGCGACCCGATCTCATGGACGCGCTGGACACGGAGAATGTGGTGGCGGATGGTGTTGGGCTTGACCTCGAGAAAGGTGGCCAGCAAAGTGGCAACGTCGTGCGAGTCGTCGTTGTGGCTCTCGCCGGTCTGGACGAGCTCGAGCAAGGCGGCGTCGAGCGTCTCGGAGCGGGCAAACTGGTGCCGCTCGTGGCACCCGTTCTCCTTCAGCAGCCGGGCGAGGACGTCAAACTTGGCCGCTGTTTCGGGCGCCAGCGTCAGCACCTTGTCCGGCCCGCGCTCCGGATCCGAGTTGACCTTGGCCAGCATCTCGGTCGCGTCCGACGCCACGATGGCGAGCTGGCCACGGTTGACAAAGAAGCCTTTGTACACGGTTTGCATCGGCGGTGCCTCGGCAATGGCCTGCGAGTCATCGATGAACGGATCCGCGTCGTCGTACTTGTCCGTCGTGTTCCGCAGCACCTTTTTGTGCACCCGTCGCTTGCCGACCTTTCCCAGCACGTCCTCCAGCCCGTCAAAGTCCGAGTCAACCGAGCTCTCGCCATCGTCGTCGTCATCAGTGCTGAGCTCGACCTCCTCAAAGCCATCTTCACCTGGCTTGCGGGCAGAGGCCTTTGCGCCCTTCTTGGGCGACTTGTTGGATGATTTTCCGCTACGGCCAGCATTGACATCATTCCCATCATGATGATAATCATCATCATCCGTGTCCGAGTACAAATTCATCGAACACTCTGAAGAGTATGACTCTGGAGGGTACGAGTCCGAGTAGTCATCATCATCATCATCATCAAAGTCCGAGTCCGAGGCCAAGTCCTTGCGCTGCCTCTTGTGGTCAGCATACATGTACTCAAAGTTGATTTCATTGCCCTTGGTGTACGCAAGGTCCACAGGAAGTCGCTGCATCACTCTTTCACACACACACACACACACACACACAGTCTCTCTCTCTCTTCACACACACACTCTCCTCCGCTTCGACTGTGCTTGTCTCCTTCTCCCCGCTAGCGAGAGTGAGGTGGTATCGGCGACTCGTCGTCCGTCGTCTGCTCGCAGACTGGCTGGCTGGCTGGCTGGCTGGCTGGCTGGCTGGCTGGCTGGCGGAGAAGAGGGGGGGAGATCTTTAGTTGTTGGCTCTGGTGAGGACAGATTCTTCGTTGTCGACTTGGAGGGTGGTGCAGCATGGCTGTTGTGTGGTGATGGTAGGCATCGGATGGCAGAGTGGGAGCAATGGCGTAGAGTCGTGCGGCAGTGGCAAGGGTAGATTCCTGGGGCGGAGGGGTTTGAGGGAGGATGACGACGACAGAGACATAATAGACTCACTAGAATGATAGTAGCTAGCTTTGTAAGACGATGTACAGCATTGTAAGGGATGTGTGAAGTAGCTAATAGGAATCAGAGGGCTTGATGGTTCAGCATCGAGACAAACCCATTTTACGAGCGGCCAAATTGTACGAGTCGGCATTATTTAAGAGCGGCGCCGACGCGACACAAGTCAGAAACGGTTGAAGTCGCTTTCGTTGTCCACCTCGCGCGTACGTGGCCATGAGCAGCCGAACTGGTCATGTGTGCCTATAATGGCCATTTTCTGCCCATTACCTTGCACACCAGCATGTGTTTCCCCCCTACCCCACCTCCATGTCCCCCCCTATGCCCTTGGTACCCCCTGGGAGGAGGTAGTCCTCGGCGTGGGATGGTGATTTTTACGTTTCGCCTCGTCGCGCCTTCGCGGCAAGCCACCACCGGTGCGGCCCAAGGAGGGGCCATAGCCAGGCCACCAATGGTGTGAGGGAGAAGCAGACCAGACATACATATACAAGGATCAATGGCGCATGTATATGTATGGTGGGAGTCATGCTGGGTGCATGCTACCTTCCCACAGGAGCACGTATACCCCCCCCCCTGGGTAGCGCCCTACCCCCCGCCCTCCTCCCCTCCCCCCCCTCTTCAGGTCGCACAAGGTCGCAGTCATGGCTGACGCCAACTCTGTCCCTGCGTCATCCCCATCCCCATCCCCATCCCCATACCCATACCCATGTCCATGCCCATGCCACTCACGCAATCTCCTCCCCTCCCTCCCCCCTCCCCGCCACGACGTCGTCGGCCCTCTTCCCCCCTCCCCCTCCCTCCCCCTCCCCCTCCCCCTCCCCCCTCCCCCTTCGCCTTCCTCTCCGTGTCGCACTATGGCTGGCTGTGCGACTCGGCTGTGTGATTCGGCTGTGCGACTTGGCTGCGACTCGGCTGTGCGACTTGGCTGTGCGATGCTGATGATGTGGTGGCCATGGATGGTGTGATGGCCATGGATGATGTGGTGGTCATGGATGATGTGGTGGCCATGGATGATGTGGTGGCCATGGATGGCTGTCATGCGGTATTCTGATCTGTGGTATGGCGATGACCTGGTGATCTGCCTGTGATCGATCTATATGGTTGATGGGTCATCGATGTATGGTCGGTGGTTGCTCTGGTGGCGCTTGCGAGGACAGATTAGCATGGAGTTTGGTGGTGGTATGTCGCATCAGTCCGGTCCTGCCGCGGCTGCTACTCCGCCTCCTCCTCTCCCTGGTAACGCTGCTGGTGCAGCCGCCGGCGCTGCTGCCGGCGCCGCTGGCGGTGGCATGGGTGAAGTGTTCAACGGTCACGAGATGATGGGTGCGACGACGGCGGCGCCTGCGGCGCACGCCTCGGGCTCCAACTACCCGACGCCGACGGCCGAGCTTGCAAGTGCGGCGTCATTTGAGCCGCCGGCGCTTGCCGCAAGCGCGCCTGCGCCTGCACCGTACGACGCGACGGCGGTGCCTGCGTCGATGCCTGCGTCGATGCCGCCGCCGTCGCAGCCGATGGGTGCGTACGACGGTGAGGCCGAGGCCGAGGCCGAGGCTGCAGCACAGGCTGCGGTCCAGGCTGCAATGTCGTCGGCGACATCGGGCGGGATGGATGCCGTGGCGCCGGACGCGCTCGTTGCGGGTGCCCCTGCGGTCGGTGAGAAGCGGTCGGCCGACGACATGGCCGGCAGCGACGGCGGCGACGACGACGGCGAGGCGTACAAGCGGCAGCGGACGCTGGCGTCGTCGACGGGCTCGACTATTAACCCGGCGGACATTATGAACCAGCAGGCTGCTGCTGCTGCTGCTGCTGCGGCGGCGGCTGCGGCGGTTCCGGGCGGTAATGCACAGGCGTACACTGCGCCTGTGCAGACGTCTTCGTACGCGTCGTACACGGCAGCGCCGCTGCTCCGCGATATGCGGTACCGGCTCTTTCTCACGCAGTCTGAGGCTGCGCGGGTGACCAAGCGGCTCCGCAAGGGCTACGTCCTCGTCCCGCTCACCTCGTCGGGAACCGAGTACCACGAGGAGGCGATGACCGGGCGCGACAAGGGTCGGCGGCGGCGCAAGCAGACCGACTACAAGGCGATGATGTCGACAAAGATCATTGACGACGACGAGGACGACGACTCGGCAGCACGCGGCGGCATGCCGTCGAGCGGAGCGTCGGAGAGCCAGGCCAAGGCGTCGCGGTCGTCGGCAACGCGCAAAAAGTCCAAGAAGAAGGCCAAGCAGGTCGATTACTCGGACTTTGACAACGTGGTTCGCGACGTCAAGCGTATCATCAGGAAGTCCCTGTTGACCAAGAACGAGGCGCTGTGGTTTAAGGACCCGGTCGACCCAGTCCGTCTCGGCATTCCGCAGTACTTTGAGATCATCAAGCAGCCGATGGACCTGGGCACGGTGTTGGAGAACCTTTCGGCGGGCGTGTACTCGACGGTGGAGGAGATCGGCGACGACGTGGCGCTCATTTGGTCCAACGCGGCGCGGTTCAACGGCGAAGAGGCTGTTGTGACCCAGAGCGCGCGAGTGCTGGAGAAGGCGTGGCTGAGGGAGTACGAGCGGATCTGCCGCAAGGTCAACAAGGCGCGCAAGCAGTCTGAGCGCGCGGCCAAGGCCGCAGCACGTGAGCAGGCGCGGTTGGACAAGCAGGCAGCCAAGGCACAGCGCGAGCTTGAGAAGCAGCGCAAGCGCGAGGAGAAGCGGCAGCGGCAGGAGGCGGCGCGGGCGGTGGCCGATGGCCGTGTCCCGCCGCCGATCTTGCCGTCGGTCCCGCCGCCGCCGCCGGCTGCGCCGCAGCTTCCGCCAGCATACTCGCCGCTGCAAGGCGGCGGGATTGATCCGTCGGCGCTTGGCGGCCTTGGCCCGATCCTTCAGCAGACCGAGGCTATGAAGCAGCAGATGCAGGCGCTTGGCATGTCGACCGGCGGGCTGGCCTCTTCGGTTGTCCGCGAGGCCGCGCCGCCGGGCATGTCGTCGGCCGAGCTCGAGAAGATGCTCGAGCGCAAGATGGAGAAGCGGATGGCTGAGAAGTTCTCCGAGTTTGAGGCCATGGTCAACTCGATCAAGAGCTTGGCGGCCAACATGATGACGACGCAGTCGCAGATGATGCAGCCGAGCATGATGGGTGGAATGGGCATGGGCATGGGCATGGCCACGCCGCCGCACATGATGGCACACTCCGCGGCAGGCAAGGGCTCGAGCTCCAAGGGCAAGTCGTCGTCGTCCAAGCGCCGGCGCAAGAAGAAGTCGAGTCGCTCCAAGCGCCCACCGGCGCCGCAGTACGACTCGGACTCGTCGGACGACTCGGTGTACATGCACGACCACGTCCGCTACAAGCCGATGGACTACAACGAGAAGAAGCGGCTGACGACCAACATCAACCGCCTCCCGTCGTCCAAGCTTGTCCGCGTCATCGAGATCATCAAGGAGTCGATGCCGCTCGAGAACCAGGACGAGGAGATCGAGATCGACATCGACGCCCTCGACAACAAGACGCTCCGCAAGCTCGAGGCGTACGTCAACGAGTGCCTCGCCAAGCGCAAGAAGAAGAAGAAGAGCAAGAAGGAGCAGCCGCCGCCGCAGCCGTCGGCCGTCACCACGCCGTCGACGCCGTCGACAGTCAACACCCTCGGCGTGGCCCCGCCACCGCCGGCCACGCCCGCAACCCCGGCCACGCCCGCCGCCTTCCCGCCACCGCCGGCCTCGTCGCTCTACACCCCGTCGGCGCTCGGGTCGTCGGACATGGTCTCTTTCGGCATGGCGACCACCGCGCCCATGGCGCAGGCGCCGACGCCGCTGGCGGCTGCCGCGCCGCTCGCTGACCTCGCCCCGACGCCGGCACCCGCCACCGACACCGACACCGCCGCGCCGCCGCCGCTCTCGCTCAACGAGCAGAGCTGGTCCTCGCTCGCCAACGACGAACCAGCGCCGTCGCAGCAGACCGGCGACGCCGCCGCCCCCTCGGCGGCCTGGTCCGAGCTCCAGGCCCAGACCCAGGAGCAGAAGCAGCTCGCCGAGCAGGCCAAGGCCGAGCAGGAGCGGCTCGTCCGCGAACGCGCCGCCGCCGAGCAGGCCGCCGCTGCTGCTGCTGCCGCCGCCGAGCAGGCTCGTATCGATGCCCTCCGTGAGGAGGAGCGCAAGCGCCGGGAGGCCGCCGCCCAGCAGGGCGCCGTCGACCTCTCCTTCCAGCGCGACGCCATGCGCGACTTTGAGGCCGCAGGCGTCGCCGGCGGCTCTAACTTTGGCAACAAGCACGAGCTCCTCGCGCTCCACCAGGAGCAGCAGCAGCAGAACCATCCGTAAACTGTGTGTCTTGTGGCTCACCCATTTTGACAGCGAGTGGTGGCAGAGCCTGCCACTCGCGGCTGCAGCGCTGCTTGTGGGCGTTGTGGGAGTCCCGGTGTGTGGGTTTGTATTTTGTGGCGATGCGTCGGCCGTACTACATCCCGCTGTACAACGAGGTGGACATCCAACTGGGGGCATGCCTGCTGGCCATCCTGCTCGTCGGGTCGTCATCGTACTCGGAGCGGTCATCACAGAGCAAGGGCATCGAGGCGTTCCTGGTGGTGGCGACGGTGTCAGCAATTGTGGTCCTGATTGTAGTGGCGATCCGGGCGGTCACGGTCGACATCCTCATCATCCGGCGCGAGCGCGAGGACATGTACCTGACTGCCGAGAAGCGGCAGCAACAGGTTGCGGGCCTCATCACCGACGAGCTGCAGGACATCGAGGCTGATGCCAACCTGTTGCTCGCCGCAGGGGAGTTCCTCGAGATACTTGAGGACACAGTGCAAGCGCGCGCGACCGGCCCGCGACGCCAGGCCGGGCGGCGCAACTCGGTGGCGCTTCTGCCGATGCTCGGCAGTGTCGAGATAGACACGCTCAATACCGATGACGAGTGCACTGCGGACACTGGTGTCGGGCAAGGCATGGTGTTGGACAAATGCGACAGCAAAGGGTGTTTGTCACGCCCATGATTCCGTTGGACGGCGCCGACATGGGCGTGTCATCGTCGTCGTCGTCGTCATCGTCGTCGTCGTCGCTGTCGGGTGAGGTTGAGTTCTCGTGAACACGGCCGGTGATGTCAGACAGCAGAGTAAAGCGGAGAGAGCAAGATGGCGACTACGGAGTCCAACGTGGTACTCGGGCGGGCTGCTTGGAGCGTTTGGAGCGGCGCCTGGAGCGGTGCTTAGAGGTCGATCGGGTCGGTTGGTGCCTTGAGGGCTTGGTCGGCGAGAGGTTGGTGACGACGGCACCGGCAGTGATACGGACATCTCGCTCGCGATGGCGACGGTATGCCGACGCGAGGTCAGCGGTGGGCGGAAGGGCGTCGCAGGGGTCGGGTCTATCAGCGGCGACGCGAGCGCGGATGCTGGCGATGCGAGAGGATGCAGCACATGCGTCTGCGGCGCGAATAGCCGCAGCGATGGCAGCGGGGCCGCTGCCTGGGGATAGTACGGCGAGGGCATCCTTGCCGCGCGTGCGCTCAAAGGCGGACCGCTGCTGGGCACCTTCAATGTCGCGGGCGACGCGAGCAAGGCGGACGCGAGTCTTGATCTCGCGAGCACGGTGGAGGGCGGCAGCCTCGCGGGCGGCCTTATCGCGGGCGCGGCGGGAGCGGGCGGAGCGGGCGGAGCAAGCGACGGCTTTGTTGCGTGCGCGAGCGGCGGACTCGGCCTCGGCGACGGCGCGTTTGCTCGCAGCGCGTGATGCCTCGTTCTGAGCGGCGCGGAGGGCGAGAGCCCTCTTCTTCCATCGCGCCATCTTTGCAGCAACCATCTTGCGCTCGGCTATGTCGACGCGGACGGCGGCGGCGAGCGAGGCCGAGGCGAGCGAGGACGAGCGCGAGGAGGCGAGGCCCGAGGCACGCGAAGAGGCGCGGATGGCGGCGATGGAGGCGTGGCGGGCAGCGGCCTCTGATGCGGCGTGCGCGGCGCGGCGGAGCTCGAGCGCGTCCGAAGCACGGCGCTCGCGATCGGCGACGGCAGCTTGCGCGACCAGGGCGTCCGAGGCTGAGGCTGCAGCGCGCCATCGCGAGGTAAAGGTGGAGCGGATGGAGAGGCGCGGCTTTGCGTCCGAGTGGGTACTGGCGGTGACGATCGAGTCCGAGGTGGCCGAGCGCGGGCGGACTGGAGCGGGGAGCTCAGGCGGATCGACGACGTCTGCCGATGACGTCGACGAGAGATCAAACAGATTGTCGTCAGTGATATGAGTGGGGATGAGTATCACGTCCGTCTCGCTCTCTTTTGCCACTGGTCCGTGGCCGTCTGTTGACTCTGCTAGCCCGACCTCGTTCCCCATCACGTGCAAGGTGTGCGACGCGGCGTGTTCCTGAGGTAGTTAAGCGATAAGTGTCGAGTGCTTGGGAAGCCTGATCCGTCTTGTAGCGCCTGATGTGTCAGCCTGAAGTGTCAGATGCTGCCGCGATCTGTCCGTTGCGTCTGCCGCGATCAGTGCGTCTGCCTCAATCAGTCCGTTGCGTCTGCCTCGATCAGTCCGTTGTGTCTGCCGCGATCAGTCCGTTGCGTCTGCCTCAATCAGTCCGTTGCGTCTGCCTCAATCAGTGCGTCTGCCTCAATCAGTCCGTTGCCTCTGCCTCGATCAGTCCGTTGTGTTTGCTTCGATCAGCGCGTCTGCCTGAAGTGCAAGAGGCTGCCTCGATCAGTGCGTCTGCCTCAATCAGTGCGTCTGCCTCAATCAGTCCGTTGCGTCTGCCTCACTCAGTCCGCCTGTCGTTGCTGAGGGTGCGGTGATGCGCTGGAGTGTAGAGGCCTTCTCCTTCCTCGTCTCCACGCTATGCACGAGTAAAACACGTGGGAGTGCACGTGTGGTTGCTCTCAGTACTTGGAGTCGTGTGTGGTGTGTGTGTGGTGGTGGTGGTGGTGGTGGTGGTGCGGTCGGCCGTCCGGCACTCCTCTCGTGGCTTCCGCTGCTGATGGTCCACCGTGGCAGCTTGGCAAGCGCATCGGATGGGCGGAGACAGGCAAGGCTATTGTGTATGCAAGGGGCCGGGGGGGGGGGGGGGGGGGTCGG
>NW_013657617.1:113210-124472 GCF_000142905.1 Thecamonas trahens ATCC 50062
ATGAAGGGAATTGGGTAGAAATGATAGGGGTGGTGGAAGGGGGGTATATGACCTATGAGGGTAGAGGAGGAGGTCATATGTGGAGGTATGCGTGGTGGGGAGGGGGTGGGGGGGGGCGCGGGGTGGGGGGTGGGGCGGGGGGGGGCGGCCAGGTGGGCTTTGGTCTCAGCGACGACGTCAGCGAAATTTGTGCCTTTTTTGCTTCGTCATGCTCAGTGTGGGGTGGGCATGGGGGAAGGCTAGGAGGGGAGGGGGGGAGGGGATGAATGGGAGGTGGGGTGTATGTAGTGTGTATGTGGTGGTTACCTACCATCGTCAAAGGTCTCCTCAAAGTAGATCTTGCCATGGGCAAGCTGGGCCACAATGGCCAGCGCAACGAGAAACAGGCACACAGTCTTCATAGCGACAAGTGGGTGGCGATAGCATTATTTGATGTACCCTTTATCGTTACGTTTGCCTGACTTGGGGGGATTGATTGCCAACCAACGATCTTTTGTTATTGACATTGTTCAATGGCACCTCGTCTCCGCCACCATTGATATTCTCTTGTTGATGTGATTGTCACTTTCTTTGCTCTCTCCCACGATCGAGTGATGCGATGATTATGACTCGTCGACGGCAAGCACACACTTCATTCACAGCGACGTCTCTGACTCGGCATGCGATCAACACTCTCGGTTGCTGGCCTACCGGGCGCTCCGCTGGCTCGACGGCTTGAGAGATTTCCCCCTGCGCTGGCCATCTTTGCCAGCATATCTTGCCGATCGGCACGGTCACCCGCGTGTGCATGAGCGCCGTTCGATGGCTCGCGTACACACGATGTCCAGGTAAGAGGTGCTACGCCCTAGGATTGTTTAAACTCGATTTTCACCTACCTTGATCCTTGTTGCTGCTAGACGAGGGCGGTCTTCGTCGTGCCAATCGAATGGCACCAGCTGTCGGGGTACGCGCGAGCAGATCACACGCAGCCGAGGGATGGGAGCGAGGAATGGGAGGGTGCTGAGGGATGGCAGTCAATGGCAGCAACCGATGGCTGGCGAGAGCGGGAGAGTCGACAGACGCGATCAGGCACAACATCACCACCATCTCCACCACATAGACAGGGAGCGAGGAGGAAGAGATGGAGGGGGCGAGCGTCCACCCACCTCCAGTTCATGACCCACTACTCCACATCAGCCTCAGCCTCGGCCCCAGCGTACCGCTGGACCTTGTACGCCACGTTGCGCCACATACCGGCACCACGGGCCGGCAGCGCCCACTGAGCCTTCCTGCGCACGGGAGGGTAGGGGTGAGTGGACAACGGGTACATGTGGTAGGCACGTGATGGGCATGTGTCGAACAAGAGTGGCGTAGACGGAGCGTGAGCCGGGCCGGGGGCGGGGCGAGGCGGGAGCGGGAGGGGCAGTCGGCTGGCTCGGTCGGCGTATTTTTGGGCGTGGCGGGAGGGGGTACGGGCATGGGGACAGAGGGCGTGATATAATGGTGGTGGGGATGGAGAAAGTGGATACAGGGGTGGAAGAGGGAGTGGTAAAGAGGGTACGCTGTTTGGGAGGGGGTTGGAGGGGGTGGTGTAGGCTGGGGAGAGGGTGGGAAGGGGGAGGGGAGGGGGGGTATGTCGCGCGGGTGGCGGTGGTGGCGATGGCCATCCCCCCCCCCCCTCCCCCCTTCCACCCTTCTGGTGGGGGTGGGGGTGGGCATGGGATTCAACTTACAGCTCATCGGCACGGGCCTTGGTCTTGAGGAGGTAGCCGTTGCGGACAGCACGGCGGTGGTTCGGGTCCTCCATAAAGCTGGCAATAAAGGCAGTGATGAAGGCCATGTTGGGCGGCAGAAGCGGAGAGCAATGTGCCGTCGCTTGGTTGCCGCCCGCAACAGCCGCTCGCTGCGGAGTCGGTCGCCTCGCTGCCAGCCGACAGCCGCTCCTTGCCGCCGCCAGCCTGACCTGGCGTGGGTTTTGGGGGAGGCAAACATGTATATCTACATTATGCGAGTCAATGGCAATAATGGGGAGGCAAGGTCGGACGGCCAGATGTGATCATCACAACTAACAGCCACCATCGACAACCACAGGAACTATTCATACGGGCATCACTTGGGCCCATCCACGGGCAACAAGATCATAGCCACGTTGCGGAACTTAAAGTCGGCGAGGAGGTGCGAGGCTTGTGGCCGGAGCCGCGGGTTGTCGGCCCAGCAGGCGGCGATCATGTCACGGACGGCCAGCGGGAAGATGTCGACGAGCGCCGGGCGGGTGCCCATCAGGATGGCGTGCCCGACCTCGAGAGCATTGATGCCGGAAAACGCGGTCTGGCCCGTGACGAGCTCGTAGAGGAGCGTGCCAAAGACAAACATGTCCGACTCGGGCGACGCCGCCGAGCCGCGTAGTTCGTCCGGCGACATGTACGCCACCGAGGGAACGACCGTCATGGTGCCCATGCTCGACTTGATGCCGCCGAGGCCAAAGTCGGTGACCGACGCGCCGCAGACCACGCTGCCGCTGTCGTCAACGCGGAGGAAGATGTTTGACGGCCGAAGCGAGCCGTGCGCCATACCGCGCTCGTGCAGCTCGACGAGCGCCTGGAGGACGTCGACGATCACGGTGTGGGCCCCGTCCTTGTCGAGCCGGATCGGCGCGCCTGCTGCAGTCTTGGGCGTGTGGAGCTCCCTGCGCAACGGCTTGCGTCCGATCTTTGTTGTCGCCACGCGCTCGACCGTTGCCAGTGAGCCGTCCTGAAAGTGCGGGCCGATGAGGCCGATGTATGGCGCATCAAAGCAGACGTGGATGAGCGGCGCAAGGACCGACGAGCACGCCGCTACTGTTGTCGCTGCCGCGCTATCGCGCGCAAACCGCACCAGGCTCTCCAAGTCCATGGCCTGCCGCAGTAGGACCTTGACTACGACAGCCGCTCCGTCGAGTTCGGCTTCGACTACCTGCGAGCACGAGCCGCGCACAGACGGGCCTTCCTGCAGCACAAGCTCCCGCATCAGCTTCCGCTCGCAGATCCACTTTTCGCCGCGGACGCCGAGCACAGGCGCCAGCCGCGGCGAGACGTGAGCAGACGCCGACGATCCGCTCATCGGCAGTGCAGAGAGCGGCAGCGCCAGAGCCCTGCTTTGGGTTCGCGGCAGTCGTGCGCTAGACTTTGTCCCCGGCGGACATGGTTTCGATGAAGACGACGGCGATGATGATGATGATGATGATGATGAGGAGGATGATGAGGGTGATGATGATGACGACGATGATGAGGATGACGATAAAGAGCGTCGTGATGATGAAGATGATGTCGTCGGCGGCGGCGGCGGCGTCGACGATGACGCCAACGCCGTCGAGTCCAAGCGCAAGTTGGACGAGCCACTATGCACCCTCTCGTCGTGCTTTGTCGCCGATGTCGATGCCGTGCCGTGCGCTGACGGCGAGTCCGGGTGCGAGCTGCTCGATTCCCCGTGGCACGTAGTCGCGGCCTCTGCTCGCGGCCTGCGCACCCGCCGGATCTTGGTCTCCCTGCGCTTCCGCGAGGGCGATCCCAGGCTGCGCTGTGCCCTTGATCCGCCAGTGTCCGATCGTCTCTTCTTGGCCTTACCCTTGGCCTTACCCTTGACCTTGGCCTTGCCCTTACCTTTGCCCTTACCTTTGGCCTTGGCTTTGCCCTCGACCTTGCGATTGGCCTTGGCCTTGGCCTTGGCTTTTCTCCTACCCTTGGCCTTGGCTTTGGCCTTGCCCTTGGCCTTGCTCCTACCCTTGGCCTTGGACTTGGACCCAGCCCTGCCCTCCAGCTGGACCTTGTGATCGCCGCGGCCATCACCGCTTGCGCCCTGGTGACAGCTCTCCGACGACGTCATCTCGTCCTCCTCCTGTTCGGTGACGACGTCGAGCCTAGTGTCAGTCACAATGGTCCCGGCAGGGACTGACGCCGATGAGCTGTCCATGAGCGACGTGTCCGCCTCCCGCGACACAGAAAGCTCTGCGTCGATGGTCTGACGCAGAGGGTTGTGGCGATGTGACTTGCTCCGCTTGCCCCGCATGCTCCGCGACAGTATGCTGGGCTCCGAGTCTGGTCGCAGCAAGTCGCTGGTGCGCATACCAGCTCCGCCGATCGTGCCAGGGCTCAACGATGGCGGCTGGAGCGAGGCCGACGCCGGTGGGAGGCCTGGGCTCGGCGGGAGTGCCGCCAGCCCTTGGCCACTGCCACCGCGAACAATACGGGTGGCGCCCCTAGACTTTGGCCTCGAAGTCGACTTGGCCATCGACTTGGACCTGGACTTGGATATCGAGACCGAGACCGAGTTTGCGCCTGCACCGGATCTGCGGGCTGGGTTGCCCGCGCGGCGCGGGATGCTGCCCTGGGCGTCTGGCGATGAGGTGAGTCGACTGGCAGAGGCATAGATGCCGGTGCCACGGCCAAAGTCGAGGGTGGAGGTGCGGGCCGATGGTAGTTGGAGCGACTTTGCGGCCAGGGAGAGCTCAGCCACCTTGGCAAAGTCCGTCGTCCGCATGATGCGGTAGATGTCCTTGCTCTCGGACGCCTCGTGGACAATGGTGAACGGCGGCGGGACGCCGCGAGCGGCGAGCTCGGCGCCGAGCCCGGCCTCGACAAAGAAGCCCGAGGAGACCGGCGCCGAGGCCCAGAGCGACGACGGGCGGTTTTCAGCATAGTCGGAGACGTCCAGACCACAGTAGGCAAGGCCAAACACGGAGGCCCACGTTGTGCGGAGTTTCTCGATGACTTCGCCTCCGGCTTCGCTTGTGCCGTACAGCGACGGGCCGTGGGTGATCATGCCCGAGGCGGCGACAACGGCGACGGGCCCGACGACGCGCTCGATATCCTCGAGGGCACGGGCAAGGGGCAGAAGCTGCGATGATTTGGCAAAAGCGACCGTGACGGCGCCGAGCATGGCGCGAAAGATGTGCGCGCCGGTAGCGACGAGCGAGGTATTCACGACTTGGTGGAAGGAAGAGATGAGCTCGGCGGTTGCCTCGTGGTCCTTGAGTAGGTGGCCAGCGATGCCCGGGATGGCGAGGTGGACGGCGACAACAAGGCCGGATGGGTGTGTCGGCGCTTTGGGATACATGACGTCAGCGAGCGAGTACGTCGACTCGAGGAGCTCCGAGGTGGCGTGGAGTGAGAGTCGCTCGCTCGGCTCGTTGGACCAGAGGCAGGGAACGAGGTGAACAATTGGCTCAAAGACCGAGGAGACGCAAGTGAGATCTGGCCGACGGCCGTCGATGACCTCGAGAGCGACCGAGAGCGGGTTCTCGCCCGGATACAAATCGGAGCGAGTGGCCATTTCCCAGAGCGTGATGGCAAAGGCATAGGTGTCCGAGGCCTCAGACATGGCGGACGCACCGCCGATGAGGACCTCGGGTGCGGCCCAGAAGAGGGTGCCAACCTCGAAGCGGATGCCGTCTGCGGTGGCTGCGCCCGACATGAGAGAGCGGTTGGCAGAGATGTGGGTGGTGGTGGCGGGAGGCGCGCCGGTCGCCGGGGCGACGGTGCTGGCGCGATGGCGAAAGGAGCGTGAGTGCGACGAGACGAACCGTGTCGGTGGGCGTGTGGCCGAGGCGGCGGCGACGGCAACCAGGCCCGAGTCGGCCTTGATGGACGACATGCCAAAGTCGGCGATCTTGGGCGACCACGAGGAGTCAAAGAGAACGTTGAGCGACTTGACGTCGCCGTGGACAACGCCTGCGGCTGCGAGAAACTCGAGGCCCTGGGCCACGTTGTGGGCCCACTTGAAGATGATTGACGGGTCGAGGACGAGATTCGGCTTGTGCAGAACGTCGTAGAGCGAGCCGTGGTCCATAAACTCGGTGACAATGGCGGGCGGATCGAGGATGACGCCCATAAAGATGAGGACGTTGGGGTGGCGGAGGCGGAGGAGCGTCGAGGCCTCGTCTACAAACTGGCGCAAGCGTTTGGGCGTGAGTGTGGCCTGGCGTGTTCGCTTGACGGCAACGTCTGTGGCGCGCCAGCGCCCGCGGTACACGGTGCCGTACGAGCCCTCGCCGACGCAGACCGAGAGGACAACGCTAGAGGCGGGGATGACGAGCTTGTCGTCCGAGCCGAGGCGGTAGACAATGGAGCGGCGCTTGTGGAGGACGTAGGCGATGATGGCGATGGCGGCGACGGTGAGGGCGACGAGCGAGAGGACGATGCCGAGGATGAGCGCGAGCGAGTTGGCCGGCTTCTCGCTGGCGAGCTGGATCGAGTAGACGCCGGTGACCAGCGACGACGGCTTGAGGCCACTGGCTTGCGCAAACGCCTTGAGGTGGTATGTCCCGGTGGTGCCGAGCGAGATCGGGCCCGAGTAAACGGTCGACGCGGTGGTGGGCACCTCGTCGGCAAAAAGGGTAAAGTAGATGACAGCGTCGGGCATGGGCGAGACTAGGGTAACCACGATGGCGGTGGTGTACGTGCCCGAGGCAATATTAGTGGTCGGCGGGAGGGTCTGGAGGTGGACCAGGCGCTGGCGGTCGATCTCAAAAGACTCGAGATTGTCGACGACGGCAGCGTTCGCGGCGGCGGGAGTGGGCGCAAGGAGCATTTCCGAGATGGCCGATGACCAGCGGAGGCCGAGGCGCGCCACGCCAAAGCCGACAAAGGTGTTGAGGCGAAAGACCTTGGACGAGGTCGCCTGCTTTGCAGCGAGCGAGTCGCCGACGAGGTACTGCAGCGACTTGCGAATCGGATACGCGTCGCCAAGCTTGCCAAGGAGTTCGGCCTGGACGTCGCGGCAGCCGGCATAGCGGAGATACTCGAGCGCTTCGTTCTTGTAGGCTGAGCTTTGTGGGATGCCGAGGTTGACGAGGAGGCCGATGGTGGCGTCGGTTGGCTCACCAACAGGCCGCGAGCCGCGGAGGCCGTCGTATGTCGGCCAGTAAAAGGTGACAATGTCGGAGGCGTTGAGCCCACGCTCGACGGCAAAGAACCGGGTCGACTCCATGCCGCACCCGATGACGACGTCGTCGGACGCCAGATCGGCAACCAGGTAGTGGTTCGGAGGCTCAAATGCGCGGTTCGGCTCGATGTAGCCGAGCTCGAGCAGATTGAGGACTTCGGCGAGCGTGTTGTTGACCCGCGGGTCGGTGAACGAAATGTTGCCCTCAAAGAAGTCGACGTAGGCCGAGTTGCCGTGCATGGTGATGAAGAGAAAATCAAAGAGAACGGTGGGTGGAACAAACGGCAGCTCCTGGGCGGCGAGGCAAGTTCTGCCTGTAGCCTTGACGGCGGCGCAGAGGCGCTTGAGCTCGGAAAAGGTTGTCGGGGCGGCGAGGCCAAGCTCATCCTCGACCACGCGGCGGTTGTACATGCAGAGCTCGGCGTCGCCGAGAATGGGGATGCCGTAGTAGGCACCATCGTCGCCCATCGACGCGGTCTTGGCAATGTCCAGTGCATCGTCTTCAAAGCCGAGCTCGTGCCAGACGTGCGTCACGTTGACAAAGTTGTCAACGTTGCGGAGCTTGGCGCCCTGTGCGGCAAAGAAGAGCGGAATGAGATCGGGGCCGACAAGCGAGTTGAGCCAAGGCGAGTAGACTTGACGATCCCCTGAAAAAGTAGCCAACATAGGATTAATGGTAAACGTTGCATTTGCCCGACCATTAAAAGCCTGAATCAGCGCATGCTCGCCCACACCACCTTTCATGGGCAGAGGAAACCAATAATGGTATCTCAACTGCGGCACCAATCCCAAGTAGCCATCATCGAGCGCCTTGCCCACAGCACCGGGTGCCACACCTTGTACTTGCTCTGCTGCCACCATCCATGCTGCTGCTGCTGCTGATGATGATGATGATGATGATGATGATGATGATGATGATGATGATGATGTGGGGGGGAGAGGGTTGGCGAGGATGATCATGATGGTGATCATGATCATGATCATGATCACACGCGCCCGGGTGATCAAACTTGATCCACCACCCACCAACATTGGTGGCGGAACAAGGGGTGGATTCCGGGGTGGTGGGGGGGTTGGGGGGAGGGTGGAGGGTGGGGGGTGGTGGGGGGGATAGGGGGGTAGGTGGGGGGTCTGGAGAAAAGTGGTCGGCGTGAGTGGTGGGGAATGGGGGTAGCGGGTGGTGGGAATGGGGGAAGTGAGGTCGGCCGAGTGGATAGTGGGTGAGCGGACCGAGGGGCGGTGGGAAGGGTAGGGGAAGGAAGGTTAAGTGGCGGGTGGTCGAAAATTAGGAGTGGAGATGGGTTGACGGTGACAGGGTGGAGGTGGGGCCGGGTGGGGTTGGGGAAAGGAGAAGGAGAGGGGAAAGGGAAGGGCCATGTAAAGGGGTATGAATGCAAGTGTGGGTGTGGGTGTTGGTGTGGGTGGTGTGTGGTGTGGCTGGTGGGGATGGTGGGGATGGGAGAGTAATTGAGGGCAAGGTGGAAAATAGTTTAGTCTACGGATGCTTCACCGGGACAACGTGACTCGCCAGCGGAACGGCTGAACGGCTTCCGGGCAACCAACCGACTCTGCTCGCGTTGCGGCGCGGTGCGGCGAGGAGCGGGTGGGAAGGATGCCTGGCCGAGGCCAACAGCGGCAGCGGCAGGGCGAGCAGCACGTGACTGCGGGAAGAAGAGGCAGGCGCAGGGTGTGGCAATGTCTGGCGGAGGTCTGGTGTGGACACAGGGCGCATACAGCGACCTCCGGCGGAGCTTCAATCTTGTCCGCGAGGCCAAGAGCGAGACCATCGGCCTCTCGGAGCTCTCCGAGCTGGCAGCGGCCTTTGGCGCGAGCGTGAGTCCGACCGATGTGGCGCTGCTTCGGCGAGCTCTGGCGAGTGGTGGAAGCGGGGCTGGTGATGGCGATGGTGAAGGTGATGGCGATGGTGATGGCGATGGCGATGGCGATGGTGCGGGAAGGCGTGTCGGCGAGGGAGATCGTGCCGGGCCCGGGGCTGGAGCTGGGGGTGGGGACGGTGGCGATGTGGCGAGGATGGTGGCCAAGGCGTCGGTGGCAGGGGCGGCGGGAGGGATGGGGGCTGGGGCTGGGGCTGTGAAATCGTCTGACTCGCTGGCGCACATGAGCTCGAGCACGGCGAGCTCGGGACTGTCCGGAGCGAGCCGAGGCGGTGGGCGAGCGGCGACGGAGATGGGAGCGTGTGGGACGAGGACACGGGTGGGATGCGGATTAGCTGGCCGATTTCTTGGCGTTTATGCAGGGCAAGGCGATGGCCAACAGCGCGGCGGACGAGCTCGACTCGGCGTTTGCGGTCTTCTCCAAGGCTGCGAGCGGGGATGCAGGCGGGGCGGCGGCGCTGGGTCCGTTTGCCGGCGATGGTTCGCGGAGCGAGGTCGTGGATCTTGCGCAGATGGAGTCGGTGTTGACGCGCCTGGGCGGAGCGCGGCAGCTAAGACGCGACGAGGTTAGCGACTTTGCGGCAGCAGCGCGGGCGTGCGGCGGCGAGCTCTTCTCATACCGCAACATGGTGACGCTGATGATGACCGGCGTGCTCTCGCGCGAGCACGTGCGCCGGGAAACCAGCCAGAGACATGGTGATGAAGACGAGGCTGGGGGCGCGGGGCCCGAGGCTGGCGACGCGGTCGACGGCAGCGGCACCAGTCCACGCCCGGGCGATCGGCTACGGCGGGGCGGAAGCCGGCGCGTAATGAGCATGCCCGGGCGCGGAGGCGGGCGAGTGCGGCCGGGTAGCGGGCTGACGCCGCGCCCGCCGTCTGCCCGCGGCCGTGGCCGCGGCCGGAGCGCTCGCGGTCGGGGCAGCCGAGGTGGCAGCAGGCCGGGCTCGCGCAGCTCGCCGGCCACCGTCCAGCGAGTCTACTCGGGCCCGATCACGCGCTAGCAAGCGCGCGCGAGTGGCAGACTCGGGAGTGTGCTGTTAATACAGGGAGGGGGGCGCTAGAGTGGCGGGAGCGGGCCAAAGCGGGCGGCGGCGCGAGCAGAGATGCCGAGCGCGGGGTTGATGGGCTCGAGGCCTTCGTAGCCGAGCAGTGAGAGGCCGCAGAGGCCGAGGTGAGTGTGGAGTGGGTCCGGATGGTGGTCGGGCCACTTGGCGAGGCCGCCGATGGACTGCTGGGTGGAGAGATTGTACGAGGTGTTTGAGTCGATGTCGACAAAGTCGTAGGCGTCGAGGAGGGCGAGGGCGGCACCGACCCAGTACGAGTAGCATGTGTCGGTCTTCTTGTTTGGGCGGCCCTGGAAGCCAAACTGCTGGCGGGCAACAAGCCACTCGATGAGGCGGGCGGTGCGGGCGTCGCCAAGGGCGCCGAGCCGGCCGAGGAGGCGGAGGGTGCCGACAGCGCAAAAGGTCGAACCGGCGTGCGACTCCTGGCCGGGGCCTTGGGCGATGCCGCCGTCAAAGGCGATCGAGGCGAGGATGTAGCCAACGGCAGCGTCGGCGTCAATCGCCGACGTGTCGCCAAGCATAAAGGCGACTGCAGTGGCGGTGTAGAGGAAGCGCATGTCCGACTCGGACGGGTGTGCCAGCGGCGAGAAGGCGCCCGATGGCAGCTGCAGCTTGCGGAGCGCATCCAAAATAGCAGCCTTGTCGACCCGCTCAAGTCCATCGTCGCAAACCGCCAGCGTGCACAGCGCCGCGTAGGTGAAGGCAAGATGTCCGTAGTCGTACGCCAGGGCGCACTCGCATCCCTCATCCGACGTGACTTCCGGGTAGCGGGCGCCGACAAACGAGCCACCACGGAAACCGGCGCGACGAGCCAGATGCGGGTGATTGACGTTGTCCTCATCCACGAGATGACCATGACCATGACCATGACCACCATGACCACCATGACCACCATGACCACTCTCACCACCACACTCATCATCATGACCATCTCGGCTGGCATGAAGCAGATGATCCGGAATGAGCTGCTGTGCGTAGACCCAGTCAATGATCTCCTCCTTCTCCACCACATCCATCCCTCCCAGTACATCCAGTCCGGCCGTGGAGAAAAAGGCAAGTGTCATCCGATTCTGGTCGAGCGAGACGTAGTCGCCCGGAAGGACAAGGAGGCCACGATGGAGAAACCTGAAGGGGGGGAGGGGGTGAGTTGCCATGCGGGGTAGGGGGTGGGGAGGGGGGGTGGGGTGGGGTGGGGGGGGGGTGGTGGGGGAGGGGGGGTAGGCTTACTTGATGTGCCGGTCACGGAGGAAGGCGGTCATGGTTGGTGGGGTGTGGGGGTGAGTGGCGTGGCTGTGGCTGAGGGTTTGGTGGTGGTCGTGGTGGTGGTGGTCGTCGTCGTCGTCCTGTCACCTGCTGTGGGTGGGCAAGTGGGCGGGTGGTGGTTTGGTCGCCCCCCCCCCCCCCCT
>NW_013657617.1:124974-127688 GCF_000142905.1 Thecamonas trahens ATCC 50062
GGTTCCGGTCCCCGCCCCCCCCCCCTCCCCATTCATGCCTTCCCCCCCCCCGTTTGGGGCGGTCAGGTTGATGGTCCACTCCAAGGGGACTTTGATCACTTTCTTCTGCGGTAACGCGTAAAACACAAAGAGCGAGTAGTAGGACACCTTGCGGTCGATATTGGGCTGGACGAGCTTCAGGACGATCCCCGTGTATCATGTGGATGAGGCAAGCAATCAGGCCACCAACCCATCACACCATCATCTCGATTAAACTCTGGATCAGGCCATATCACGTCGTGGAAGGCCGTGAGGGTAGTGGCACGAGCAAAAAAGAATAAAAGCCTTCAGACGCGTTCCCCTCGATGCACCTCCGTAGAGGGCGCGATCATCGAGCCAGCCGACGCATGGTCGACAGGCGTGCCTCCTGCCCACGAGGGGAACGTCAGATCATCGACAGACGTTTGTTAAGTTGTCTCAGTTGAAACTGAGAAAGAGCAATTTACACTTTCAATAGATCCTATCGAGTATGCAATCGCATCTTAAGCAAAGGCGTTCGCTCAATGACATACTCGCTCCGTCAAATTTGGCCCCTCCATGTATGGGTTTGCGTATACCGCCACCGCTGGGGCACTGCGCAGGCGCAACTGCTCGCCTCGCTCACTGTACACCACCATCACCATGCCATCTGTAAAGCCCACAACATCTCCACCTCCGTAGTACAACTGAATCTCCGCTACATGGCGTATTCCGTTCACGAGTCACATCTCCGTCCCTCCATCCTCCGACCTGCCCTTCACCTCGCGTCCTCCTGCTTTGCCGCCAAGAGATGGATGGATGGATGGATCCGATCCAGTCGCCGGCATCGCATCCCATCGGGGAGCCTGTATGGGGGATCGGGGGACGAATCAACTGCAGAAAGTTGCCTAGATGGGGGTGGAGATGAAGGGGGGGAGAGATCGGAAAGAGGGCGAATAAGAGGGTGTAATTTGGGTGGGAAGGGAGAAAGTGTGTGTGTGGGAGGGGCCAGTCGCTGGCGCTCGATCTGGTCTTTTCTGAGATCAACAACCTCAGCGTGAGGCAACAGTGATCGCTCGCTGCAATTGTTCAATCACTACGCTCATTGCCCTCACGCGATCGTGACGGTCTCGACCTTGCCATCGGATAGTAGTTTGAGCAGATCGTATCTGCCGAGCCGGACCATGCCGCCGACAAAGACGCCTGTGGCAAGCTGGCCGAGACCGGCGATGACGCCAAGGGCCAACTGGCCGATGGCCCAACCGAGCGGAGCAACGGCGACCTGGCCGACGGCCATGAGCAGACCAAAGCAAGCCTGGCCAATGCCGGCGCCGTAGGAAAAGGTGACCCAGCCGAGGGCAAAGAGAACGCCAACGGGAAAGGCGCCGATGGCGATGCACGCCCGTGGGGCGCTGCCACAGCCACAGATGGGCCATCCGCAGATGCGGGCGGGCGTGTGGAAGGTGCCGTTCTCCCAGCCAGAGCGTGGCGGATCGTAGGGACGGATCTGTTCCGAAAGAAAGTCCATCGAGAGAGTGAGCGGACAGATCTCAAAGCCGCCCTCGCGCCGCCGCATCCGTTCGTTGGTCGTCGTCGTGTTGGACGCGCCGTACGCGTGCGAGTACTGCCCGCCCGAGTACGTGGCCACGGCCGGACCACTATGGTTGCCAGCTGGCGGCTCAGGAATCGGTGCCGGTGGCGCAGATGGCACATTTGAGTAAGGCGATGAGCCGTAAGGCGTAAACGATGGCGGAGGTGCCCGGCCAGAGCCTTTTCCGTGGCCAACGCCCTGGCTGCCCGCGCCGGCATTGAAGCTCCCTGGCGTGTAGGCCACAGGCGAGGTCATGGGCACAGTGCCCTTGGCAGCAACAGCGGCGTCGTAAGGCGGTGGTGCAGCCATGGCAATGGTGTAGCAGACAAGCCTTTGCTCTCGTCCCGCACACCGTCTGCGCTTGCGCTCGTGCTCGTGCTCAACCGACGTGTGCGTGATTGGAAGCTGCTGGCCGCGTCACTCGTTTTTTTTTCATTGGTCGCCGTACTGCGGTGCAACTGACGATGGGGCTGGGTATGGGCAAGTGATGCGAGCGAAGAGAGAGGCTTGTAGAGAATGGCATAGAGAAGCTGATGGTATTCGTGGATGGGTCATGGGAATGGAGCATGCGGAGCAAGGGCGCTGAGCTGACAATGTGTTCGCGTGGCGTCGGCGTGATACCAAGAACTCGGCGGCGTGGTTTTTGCATGCGCGAGTTTTCTGGATGGTTGGTTGATGGCCAGTATCAGCCATCCCTTGATGTGCGTATGATTGCGTGTATGTGGGATGGGGTGTGCTGGCGGTGGGTGGGTGGGTGGGTGAGGGTGTGCGGCGCGGATGGGGGGTCATGACCTTCAAAAAGCCCCACCGCTAACACAGAGCCGGGTCGGCGTCCCTCGTACTCTATCCCCCCTCCCCCTCCCCCCCCCCCTCCTAAACTCGATCGGGGCTTTCCCAGCCTCTAATCCCTCCCCCAACCGCTCCCCCCACCCCCTCTCTCTCCCCTCCCTACACCTTTCCAACCCTTCCACCCACCCCACCCCTCCCCCCCGAAAATATTATCCTCCACCCCCCACCCCCCACCCCCCCCTCACCCACCGCCCACCGCCCATTCCGTCCAACCTGCCCTCCACCCACCTCCCTGACCACGGCTACACCTCACCCACTCCCTTCCCCCCCCTCCCAC
>NW_013657617.1:127788-172540 GCF_000142905.1 Thecamonas trahens ATCC 50062
ACACACACACACACACACACACACACAGACGCAAACACTTCAACAACCCCTCCTTATCCTCTGTACTCTACCTCGTCGGTTGGTGGTAGAAGTGCCCGTGCCCGTGCTCTCTCTACTCTCTGTACTCTGCTCACCTCTGATGGCCATGTCGGGACTGGTGGCGGTGGTGGTCGTCGGCATGTTGATGGTCTTGGTGGGACTGGTGGGAACTGTGGTGGTGGCGCAAGAACAAAACGTACCGGTGTATGATGAGATTCGTGTGGATGTCAATGTGAGTGGCACCTTTCGCATTCCGGCTGCTGGGGAAGAGTACTCGGAGCTGACCGAGTACTACTATCGCATCAATGCTCCGTCGTCAGCTCCGCACATTGCTCTCGCCTTTGATTCCGTCTTGACAGAATGTGGTTGGGACTTTCTCTACGTTCATGATGGCCAGGACAAGGAGGCACCTCTTGCTCTTGCCTTTGCGCAGACAAACAATGTCTCGCTTCCGCCGGTCGTCTACTCGTCGTCCAACGCGCTCTTCCTCCACTTTCACTCAGATCCCTACGTTGTGGGCAAGGGCATCGAGGCTGCGGTCGCCTTTTCGCCGTGTCCGCGCGCATGCTCGGGCAACGGGGCGTGTGTGGCAGGCGCCAATGGGACGTACGCGTGCGAGTGCAGTGCGCCGTTCTCAGGCCCGCGGTGCGACACGCTGTCGGCGCCGGACCCGCGGCCGGCGTGCGCCACCGCCGACCTGTGCAAGTGCCCAGGCGACTTTACCACTAGCCATGACGTGTTCCTGGAAGACGCCGGGGCTGCCGAGCTGCGGACGATGCAGCGGGCGCTGGAGACGTGCTCCACTTTTGGCATGGACGTGGTGAGTCTGCCGGCGTGCAAAGCGTGTTCGCGGGCGGTTCCGACGCCGGCGTCGTCGACGGTCTTTGTCGCTGAGGCCTGCACCTGCAACCTGGCGTGCGTCAACGGGACGTGCGACCTTGGCTCGCAGCGGTGCCTCTGCCAGCCCGGGTACTACGGCATCCTCTGTGACACGGTGACGCCGATCTCGACCTCGGGCTACACTGGAGCCTCGCCGCCGTCGACCTACAGCGGCTCGACGACGCTCTCCAACATCTTTGTCCTCGTTGTCCTCACTCTCCTTGTCTTTATCGTCGTCGTCGCCATCATGCTCTGCAAGCACCGCCGCCCGCAGGCGCCCATCCAAATCCACCAAAACGTGCCGCGGTTGCGGTGCTCGGTCCCGCTGTTCATTGTCGACCTGCCCGCCGCCCGCGCCGCAGTCTCCTCACCCTCGCCCGACCCTTCCCCATCGTCATCGAGCACCGCAATACGACCAAGACGTACTTTGTCGTCCACGGGCCGTGGCCGACTCCGTCACAACCGCCGCTCTTGGGTTTGGGCTCGGGCTTCTCCGCCGACAACGCCTCCGACACCACCGCTGCTCTTGCCGCTCTCCGAGTCGGCGTCGTCGTTGAGTATGCTGCTGTTCATTCGCTCCACCTCAGGTCGTCGGTTGTCGCCCGCATCAAGCCCCGCCGCCCTCGCTCCGCATCGACATGCTCGTGCTCCTCTATCGCGCTCGGCCCGATCCTGCCTGGCACGCTTGCCGCCAGCATCTCGCCGTCTGCAGCCACCCTCGGCCCGACCTCCCGCCGCGACACTTCCTCCTCCTCCTCCTCCTCCTCGTCATTCTCCCGAGACTTAAGTCGATGATCTATGTTATCTGGGAGCGGCCTAGGAGTGGGCAGTGAGAAGCGGGGAGTGGGAAGTGGAAGCGGTTGTGCGAGTAGATGGCCCGACCCCTCCCCCCCCCCCCCCTCTCCTCTCCCCACCGGTGTCTATTGCTGTCATCGGTGGTAAATGGCTGCCCAGTTTCTCCCGCTGCCAAGCCACTCGGACAGCCCCAGCCGACCGCCATCACCCCCCGCCTTCCTTTGCAAAGCACACTCCACCCCCCCCCTCCCCGATGCGACTTTTTGAGGCAATCCCCCCCCCCCCACACTCTCTATGAGCTACTCGTACTACTCGGCCTCGGACGAGTCTGTCGATGACCTCCATGTACGTGGTGGCGGAGACCACCTGCGGGAGACGACGACGGCCACGACCAGGGAGTCGGCCACGGGCCCGGGCACGACCAGGGAGTCGGCCACGGGCCCGGGCACGGGCACGGCAATGACGACAGGGGGACGACGCACGGGGAAGAGCGCAGGCTCGCAAAGTGGTGGACATTCGGCTGGTCGCCACTCGCATGCAGGTGGTGATGTCAAGGGGTTTTCCCAGGATAGGGCTGCTCGGCGAGGTGGTGCGGGTCATGCCGCCGCGGCAATGTCACCATCACCAGGCAAGCAGTCGGTCTTGTCGGCAAGGGACAAGCTTCGCAAGCTGCAGGAGGAGCACGCTCTGCTGGTTCAGAGGCGTGAGGCGAGACTGGCGGCCGATGGGAGAACAGGCGGCGGCAGCGGCGGCGGCGGTCAGAGCAAGAGCAAGAGCAAGAGCAAGAGCAAGACCGGAAGCGAGGAAGGTCAGGCGGTCGGGGGTCAGGGCACGACGGCGGGCACGCCTTCGAGCCTCCTTTCCAAGCACCGCAAGCTGATGGAGGAGCATGTCAAGCTGCAGGCGCGACAGTCGCTGAGACGGTCGCAGCTGCTGCGGAAGCGGGCCAAGTCGCAGTACATGACCGAGCTCTTCGACCGTGCGACGGCCAAGTGTCTGACGCCCAAGGCGGCACCGCTGGAGCGGCTCGCGCCGTCGCAGCTGAAGCGCGTACTCTCGACCTCGCCGGCCTCGCCACTGGTCTCGACCGACTCGGAGCGGCTGCTTGCGCTGATGGACGAAACGCCGCGCGGGAGCACGGCAAGCGGGAGGAGCGGGAGCGGGAGTGGCGGGCAGTCCGACTCGTACGTCTCGTCCGAATCGACGACCGACGGCGGCGAGGCGCGTGCGCCTGTGCCGGACCTCGGCTTTGCGTTCTCGGCCTCGCTCTCCAACACCCGGTACACGCTGGAGCGGGTGATCGGCGAGGGTGCGTTTGCGCGGGTCCTCTGCGCCCGCGGCTCAGACCCGCAGCGGACGGCGTATGCGGTCAAGCAACTGGTCGACGTCCAGAGCTCGCTGGACAATGTGGTCGATGAGGTCAAGCTCACGGCCAAGGTTGCGTCGCATCCGTGCATTGTCTCGTACTTTGACGCCGTCTACGAGCCGTCGGCCGACGTCATGCACATGGTCCTCGAGTACTGTGGTGACGGAACGCTCAAGGACGAGCTCGACGCAGAAGCAGGCACTGGCGCTGGCAAGTGGGCGCAGGACAAGGTGCTTGTGCACTTGCTGCAGATCCTGCTTGCGGTCGAGTTTATGCACGCCAACGGGGTCCTCCACCGCGACCTCAAGTCGGAGAACGTGTTCCTCATCGACGATCCGCTCGGCCTCCGGGTCCGCATCGGTGACTTTGGCCTTGCCGAGCAGGTCCACGCCCCGGGCCTCGACGCGCGCACAAACCTCGAGGGCCAGTCCAAGGCGCAGGGCACGTTTCTCTACATGGCGCCCGAAGTCATCACCGGCGAGCACTACTCCAAGGCTGCAGACATGTGGTCGGTCGGCTGCATCTTGTACGAGATGGCCAATTCGGGCATCTCGGCCTTTGGCAATGGGTACAATGGCTACCGCTCGCTCGTCGACAACATTGTCAAGGTCGACGTGGCTCCGCTCGACCCGGCGCTCTACCACCCGGCGCTCTCGGACATTGCGCTCTCGCTGCTTGCTGTCGAGCCAGCCAAGCGCCCGCTCGCCTCTCAGCTCTTGGCCCATCCCCTCCTCATCGACGCCTTTGCCCGCCTGTTTCCCGTTCGCGTTCAGGAGACACTCCTGGCTGCTACCCGCCGCATCGAGGGCACGCCGTCGCCGCTTGCCCTCGCCCGCGCCAAGTCTCGCGTCCACCCGCTCCGTCCTATCCGCCCGCTCGTCTTCACCCCGGTCCGTCGTCCGCAGTCCCAGCGTGCGCCCGAAACCCGCACCCAGCCTCGGCCTAAGAGCAAGGCCAAGTCCAAGTCCAAGGTCAAGGCCAAGGTCAAGGCCAAGGCCAAGGTCAAGGCCAAGGTCAAGGCCAAGGTCAAGGCCAAGGCCAAGAGCCAGAGCCAGAGCCAGAGCCAGAGCCAGAGCCAGAGCCAGAGCCAGAGCCGGAGCCGACGACATCAGTCGGCATCGGCGTCGGGTGACGGTCGCGTTGCGGCGGCAGCTGCGCCTGAAGCCACCAGCCAGAGCTTGAGTCAGATCAAGAGCCAGAGCCAGAGCCAGAGTCGGGGCCAGAGTCGGGGCCAGAGTCGGGGCCAGAGTCAGAGCCAGAGCCGGAGGCAGCGGACACCGACAGCCGACACCCCGGATGGAACTCGGCGCAAGCACCGGCACCGCCACCGCGAGCCTACTTCGCCGTCCGGCAGCAGCGAGAAGAAGAAGCGCCGGCATCACCGCTCGCATGATAGCGAGTCGCGCAGCCGCACCTCTCGCAGCCGCACGTCGCGGAGCCGCACTTCGCGTGCATGATCATGCCCATCGCGCAGCCTACCGCCCATTGCGCCGCCTGACCATCCTGACCGCTGATAAAGACGCGCCTGCAGCCCACGGCCCGCGCCCACCAACCACCAACCACCAACCATCGGCCACTGCACTCGATGTTCGGTTCTCGGGTGCACATCGGGCCGACCCGGCCAGCCAAGGCAGGCCATTCCGGAGGTGGCCGAGCAGTGCCACGGTTCACCACTGTCGTCACACGCTCACCACACACTGGTATGTCCCCACAACCGTCCCACCCTTTTCTCCTTCCTGCCCATGACCAACCCGCCGTTGCGCCTGCCTGGCTTTCTTCCATTCTGATCACATTCTGATCAAGGGTGACGATCATGACCGCTTTACAGAAAAAAGCCTTCAAACTCGCTCACTCACACTCCCTTTCCTCACCGCGCACCGCTGCAGGGCTATGGGTGGCACAGCGGGTACCGACGGCATCGTTTCCCTCAGTCACCGATGCCAGCGCTCGGGGCGGAGCTCTTGACCCGCTGAAAACGCCACTCCGCTCGGTTGCCGGCCGCTCGATTGGCAGGGGGGTCGCCAGCTCGCCGGCCACTCCGTACTCGCCGGCCGGGCCGTTCACGCCGACGCCGGCCAAGATCCGGGCGCGCGAAGCAGCCCAGCGGATCGAGGCCGAGTATGAGCCAGGCAATGGCAAATGCGACGGCCCTGCGGTGCTGTGCCTCGATGCGGTGGCGGTCGATGCCGCGCCGGCGGTCTCCGTGGGTCGGATGGACGAGACCGTGCCTCCACCGCGTCCGCCCAGCCCACCGCCGCCGCCGGGTGCGGCGTCATCGACGCCGGACGCAGGCACTCAAGTCGACGAGCCGCAGTTTGATCAGGGCATGCTCGCCAGGATCAAGGCGTACGCGCCACCAAACGCCCCGGGCGCCCCGGAGTTTGGCGACGAGTATGTGGTGGCGCTCAAGGACACGCTCAAGCGTGGAGGCATGTTCTACGGCCTCGAGCTTCACGTCGCGCAGGCCGCGGTTCGCGTCTATGTCCATCGCGGGCCCATCTCCGGCCTCGCTGGAGGCATTGCGGCGCGGACCTGTGTTGCTCCGGGTGTCCACGAGGCGTACTACCCCGCGAGCCTCGGCGAGGCCAAGGCGCTCTACGTCAGGCTCTTCAACGAGTACACAGCTGCGGGCTACCGCAAGATCGAGCTCCTCTCGGCGGTCATTGGCTCGGCGGTTGCGGTCGCAGCCTCGGCCGCGCTGTGCTGCACCGCCGACGGGCCGCGGACCTCTTCGCTGCCAGCCGCAACCCAAGCGCTCGTCACTCTCCTCTTTGACGAGGCCACCGAGTGGATCGAGCGCAACCTCAACGGCGGGCGGGTGACCGCTGCCGGCATCGAGACGCCGATGGGCGCGCTCTCGGCGTCGCAGGTCCGCACCGCAGGCATCGCCCTTGCTGAGCTCTTCTACGCCTTTCTCTCTGGCATGCCGCAGACGGCGCCACAAGACTACCAGGCACTAGTTTCGAGCTTCTACGACGCGCTCCCCGCCCTCAACCGGGTGACCTTTACCGAGCTCGCGCACTTTGACGGACTTGACGAGCTCCTTGCCGCCATGGCCGACCTTCTGGTCGTCAACGAGGCAACCGGCGGCGCCAGCATCTTCTCGCGCGGCGCTGTCGACGCGCAGTTCCGCACGCTACACACACACATCACGCCGCTGGTGCCGTCATCGCCACTCTACCGCCAGGTCTCCCAGTCGCTCCTCCGCTCGCAGGTGGCCGGCAAGCAGACGCGCATCAAGGTCGTCTCGATGTACAAGATGGCCCGGCCGGAGGAGTCGGCCGTCTTCCGCTCCGACCTCGGAAACGTGCAGCAGCTCTATCACGGGTCGCGAGCTGGAAACTTTGTGGGCATCCTCTCACGCGGCTTGCAGCTGCCGACAGTGGTTGTCAAGCGGTACGGCGGCGAGCGGTACGACGTCGGCCGGCTCGGCGCCGGACTTTATTTTTCCGACGCCGCCTCGACTGCTATCGCCTACGCCTCGCCGTCGGCACGGGGCACCCGGTTCATTGCTGTCTACTCGGTTGCGCTCGGCAAAGTCTACCCAGTCTCATCCGAGCGGCAAGCATGGGTCGCGCCGCCGGCCGGCTACCACTCGGTCCGGGCCAAGTCGGTCCTTGCCGATCCGCGCTCCCAGTTCGAGGACGACGAGTACGTGGTCTACGCCACGGACCAGGTCCGCCTCGACTACCTCGTCGAGGTCACCGCCTACGGTGAGGTGGCGCAGCGCGGGCGCGAGCCACCGGCTCTGCTCTCGGCTGGCTCGCGCGCGCCGCAGCACCCGGACGCGCTGGACTCGGACGGGGACGAGTCGTACGATTCATCGGAGGACTCGGACGCGCCGGGCTCTCTCGCCGCGCTACGCTCAGTCATCAGCGCCCACAGTGAGTACACGCCGAGCATGGACCCGAAGGATCCGCACGGCTCCAAGGCCGGGCCAGACCCGGGTCCTGTTGGCCTCCTCGCCAAGAGCGCGTCGGGAGGCGGCGAGTCGCCGGTCCCGCTCGTCGGCGTCCATGTCCGCGGGCGGATGGTCGACCTTGTTGGCGAAATCCTGCTGTTGCAAGAGTACACCAACCCGTCGACGGACACCATCGAGGCGCGTTACGTCTTTCCTCTCAACGAGGGCTGCGCTGTCTGCGGCTTTGAGGCCTTTATTAACGGCAAGCACGTTGTCGGCGTAGTCAAGGAGAAGGAGGAGGCCCGCCGCGAGTACCGCAAGGCCGTCGCCGCCGGCCACGGCGCATACCTCATGGAGGAGGAGAAGGCCGACTTGTTCACGGTCTCGGTCGGCAATTTGCCGCCTGGCGCGAGCGTGCTCATCAAGGTCAAGTACGTGACGGAGCTCGGCATGGACGGCGACGACATTGTGTTCTCGCTGCCGGCGCACATTGCGCCGAGCACCGCAGCCACGGCCGCGCTCTCGCGGGTCCTTCAGTCCAAGACGTCGACGGTGGCTATGGCCGCCGGCTCGGGTGCTCCGGGTGGCACTCCGATCACGGTCCAGCTCGCACTCGACATGCCGTACGCCATCACTCGGCTCGAGTCGCTCTATCATCCGATTCGGGCACGGCAGACCGAGACCAAGGCCACGGTCGAGCTTGTCGGTCAGCCTGTCGGCATGGGCGGTGCCGACTTTGTGCTTCTTGTCCGCATTGAGAAGCCGCATGAGCCACGGATGTGGATCGAGGTCAACGAGGCCGGCCACCGCGCGTGCATGCTCTCGTTCTATCCGCAGTTTGAGACTGACCCGCTCGACTCGGCCGAGCTGATCTTTGTCCTCGACGCGTCGGCGTCGATGGGGGACGCGGCTGCGCTCGCTGACGCCAAGCACGCGCTCCGAGGCGCGCTGCTCCAGCTTGCGGCTACCATGGTGGAGCGGGCGGCAGCCGGCCTCGCGTGCCCCACCTTTAATCTTGTCCGTTTTGGCGACACTGTCGAGCGCGCGTTTGTGGCCCCGGCTCCGGTTTCGGCCACGTCACTCCGCAAGGCTCTCGCCTACCTTGATTCGCCGGTATCTGGCGAGGCCAACCTTGGCGGTACCGATCTCTTTGCCGCCCTTCGCGGCCTCTACGCGCTCACCGACAGCTCGACCGGCCGCGCCGCGCAGCGCAACATCGTGCTTGTCAGCGACGGCCAGGCCGTGGGCGAAGACGCGCTCGGCGCTCTTGTAGCCGCCAACGCAGGCCACACGAGGCTGTTCACGGTCGGCGTGGGGGCCAAGCCGAACCGACACTTTCTAGCCGCGCTTGCTCGCCGTGGCGGCGGCACCAGCACTCTGGTTGGCTCGCCGTTCCGTGCCACTATGACCAAGAACGCGCGCCGAATGGCGCGGCTCGTCGCACGCGCACTACAGCCGGATATGCGCAACGTCGAGCTCGAGTGGCGCCAGACAACTGAGACCGAGGAGGGCGCGCTCCAGGCTCCGGCCAAGGTCACCGCCCTCTTCAACGGCGAGCGGCTCATTGTCTATGGCTTTGTCGACTACTGCGCTTCTGTCTTTCTCCGCGCAAAGGGTCAAAACGCGTACTTTGAGACATGGGTCTCGGCCCGCCCGGCCACTACTACCAAGGGCAGCCTGGTCCATGCCCTCACCGCCCGCGCCATGGTCCGCGACTACGAAGAGGGCTCGTACTCGGAGAACAAGCTTGTCCACGAGCTTGTCCGCAAGTCCAAGAAGGCCGACATCATCGCGCTCTCCTGCAAGTACTCGATTGTCTCGCCGTACACCTCGTTCATCGCGGTCGAGGAGCGCGTCGAGGGCGAAGCTGCCGTCGCTGCAAACGCACCCACCATGGCCGCCCTCGTTGCCGCCCACGCCGTGGACGCCATCCCTTACGTCGGCTGGAGCGACATTCCCATGACAACCGCCCCTCCTTTGACCGAGCTCGCCGACAGCGAGTCGTACGACGAGTGCGGCGAGTGCAGCGAGTATGACGGGTACGACTGTGACTCGGACTCGGGCTCGGGCTCGGACTCGCTCTTTTCATCGTCATCACGCCAGGGCCGTCCTCGCCACAGGCACTCCTCGATTGCCTCGATCTCAAGTTCCAGCTCCAGCAGCATGGCCAGCAGCATGGCCAACTTGTTTAGCGATGATGGCCACGGCTCCAACACCGAGTGCGAGGACATTGCCGAGGAGGCCGAGGAAGATAACGACGACGATTTCAGTGACAACGACGACAACTATCACAACAGTCGCAGGGTGGAAAGGGTCGACTCGTGGCGCAGGAAAACGTCGAAGAACGCCTCGAGCGCCATCTCCGGCAAGAAGGGCAGCAAGAACCGGGACAAGGCGGTTGCTAAGCCCATGCCCAAGCCGGCAGCGGTGCACATGCTGAAGAAGAAGAAGAAGACGTTTGCCAAGAAGGCGGGTAGGTTTGCGGCTCCCAACTCGCGCGAGATCGCTATGCCTACCGAGATCAAGGGGGCGGCTTCGGCGGCTCCGGTGGCTCCGACTCCGGCCCCAGCGCGGGCACCTGTCGCCCCTAGCATTGAGGCCCCCCAAAAGAAGAGAAAGAAGGCACCCCAAGCAAAGGCAATGGCCAAGCCTGCTTCTGTGCCAATGGCGAACGCCCGCGTGTCGTCTTCAGCGGCGCGCGCGCGTGTTCCCGCCAAGAAGGCTCCGAGGAAGCCGGGCCGCAGCGCCGTGGCCTCGGGCCCGCCACCACCGCCACCATCCGCCGCTGCGCCAATGAGCATGGCCATGCCTCCGCCGCCGCCACCGGCCGCTGGGCCGATGGGCGCGGCCTCTGTACCGCTGGCCATGCCACCGGCCGAGGTGTCGTCGGCATTTGGTGACGAAATGCTGGACCTCCTCTCCGAGGCACTTGTGCCACTGCCGGACTCGGATGACGATTTTGCTGGTGGCTTTGACTTTGCATGCGATTACGAGGACGAGCCGGAGCCAGAAGCTGTGGCCACGTCGTCGATGTTTGGCATGATGGCGTTGCAGCAGGCCCAGGCCGAGGTCCCGTCGCAGCAGTTGATGCGCCAGGAGCTGTTGGGTTGCCTGAGTAGCACATCGAGCAGCATTTCTCCCTCGTCGCTTCTTGACCTTGGCGATCGTTCCCGCAGCGACAGCTCCCGCAACGGCGCAGGCTTTGGGAGCGGCGGCGGTGGTGGTGGAGGTAGAGGCAGGTCATCGTTTGGCGGGCGCGGACGCGGGCGCGGCGGGTTCGGCTCGGGCCGGCGCGGGGCCAAGTTTGATTCGGCCGACTGGCGAGCGGCTGGTCCTCCTCGGGATGTCAGTGAGAACAACGGCATGGAGGCAGGGCTCAAGCTTGGTATCAGGCGTGAGCGCGAGCGTGAACGCGAGCGCATGAGCGGGCGGGCGCGCGCGCTCAAGTCCGCAGAGATGGCGTACAGGTCCCAGGAAGAGAGCCGACGATCGGAGGACACACATGTGTCGCGGCGCATGATCGAGGCCGAGATCCATGCGACACGCGCCGCGGCTGCCGCGGCTTCCGCCCTCCCCCAGGCGCTGGGAGGAGACCTGGCCCAGCCGGCGGCGATACCGGTCCGCTCGGCGTTCGAGCCCACGGTGGCCGAGAAGCGGATGGCAGCCGAGGCCGCGGCGCTCAAGGCGGCACTGGCGGCAGAGCAGGGCAACACGTTCTACGTCGGGCCCGAAGACGGCCTGCCTGCACTCCCGCTCCCGCCGGTTGTCGAAAGCACCCGGGCCGGCCGTGCCGATGCCGTGCCTCAGCTCGGCCCGGGCTGGGCGCCGACCGCCGAGGTTGTCGAGTGGATGGGCCTCACCTCGCTGGTCGACCAGATTGTCAACGAGCTGGCCACGCTCTTCCTCGCCAATGGCTACGATCTGGACGACATCGAGTCGCTGCTCCCCGCCATCCGCGCGTGCGTTCTCTCAGCCCGCCCCGACGCCGCGCGCGAGGCTAAGCTCAGCACCCTCGCCGCAGGTCAGTCGCGTCCGCTCACTTGGACCGCCCTCAACAAGAAGTTTGTCGCCCTCGTTTCTGCAGTCATTGTCGACCGCTACGGATCCGAGCTGATGCGCGCCGTCAAGCAGGTGCTCGGCGAGTAGCACACAACCTGTGTGCGCTGTGGTGGCCACGTCAGCCAAGCGAAAAGAAAAAAAAAGTTATGCAGTATTTGTCGCGCCAAGCGCACGCGCGGCGCCCAGCAACGGAGCAGCGGCACGGATTTTGGTGGGCATATGCCACTCTTCGCTTGAAGGCCACTCACTCTTCTCACCTGCCACCCTCAGCCTGCTCACCGGCACTCTTGCTCACACCCCTCGACACCAAACATGGCTAAGTGCATGTACATGCCCTCCACCACACTCGTTCTCCTTGTCTTCCTTGTTGCTCTCACTACCTCGAGTCGTGCTAGTCAACCGCCCGCGTGCGTCTCGGACTTGACCGTCACCGGCGAGGTAATTGACTCTGGACGAAATGGCATCACTGCCGCTGCGCTCGGTCTCATTGACAGCGATGGTTGGCTTGATGCCGTGGCGGCCTTTGACGACGAAGGTACCATTTCGTGGTACAAAAATACTGATGGCGCTGGTACTTTTGCTCCGCCGGTCAACGTCGTCACGGGCATTACCTCGATTCGCAAAGTCGCCGTCGTCGATGTGGATGACGATGGTTGGAACGATGTGGTGTTTGGCCAGGATAGCTCGTCGTCTGGTTTCATCGCTTGGGCGAGGTCTACCGATGGTAGTGGCGCGTTTGCTGCTCCAGTCACCATTACGGCTTGCAACGACTTTGACGACTTTGTCTTGGGTGACGTGGACAATGATGGCGATGATGACCTTGTCGCTGCCTGCCCCTCATCTGGCGACGTCTTTTTCGTCGAACGGCTGACAGGGGGCTCCTTTGCGTCGGCTATCACTATCACCGACGACTTTAACGGGCCTTCGTCGGTCGGGCTCGGCGACTTTAACCAGGATGGCGCGCTCGACGTCGTATTTTCTGCCGCCTTTGTCGACACGCTCGTGCTTGCTCTGGGGTCTGGCGACGGGAACTTTGGGCCAAGCACGGTGGTCTACTCGGACATCGACTCGCCAAAAGCAGTGGCAGTCGGCGACTTTAACAGCGACGGCTTGGCCGACTTTGCTGCTGTGGGCGGCGGCGACGACACGGTGCTCTGGTTCCGCAACACGGGCAACGGTAGTTTTGCTCCGCCGACCACTATTGCCTCGCTCTATGACGCGCCACGCGACTTGGCTGTTGTCGACATGAACGGCGACGGGATCGACGACGTCATCCTGTGCACCACCGCCGGAACGCTGGCAGTCTTCTACGTTCTCGACGAGAACGGCAAGTTTGGTGGCGCCAACGTGGTCGACTCGCGCTACGCGCCGATGTACCGAATTGCTACGGGCGACGTCGACGGCGACACGAGGCCGGACATTGTCATCGGCTCGACCCACTCGCACTCACAGCTACGGCTCTTCCGCAACAACCCGGTACAGGCTGCATCGTACTCACCTGACGCGTCGGTGACACCGAGCGTGTCACCCACGCTTGTCACCGGCTTTGATGGCATTCGGGATTTGGTGGTGGCAGACGTCGACGCCGACGGCCTGCTCGACATTGTCGCCTCGGCGTCCAACATCGACATGGTCGCGTGGGCGCGGCAGCTGCCGTCCGGCCGCGGCTTTGGCGCCACCACCATCATCTCGCTCTCGATCGATGGCGTGCGTGGCATCGACGTGGCAGACGTCGATGCTGATGGTGACGTCGATGTTGTCTCGACCGCCACCCTCGCCAGCAAGATCTTTGTCCACACCAATGTCGACGGTGCAGGCGGGCGATGGAGCACGGCCGAGCTAGCGTCCAACTTTGGCGACCCGCGCTCGATTGTCCTTGCTGATCTCGACGGCGACGCCCTGCTCGACATTGTGTCCGGCGCGATGAGCTCGGGCGTCGTCGCCTGGTTTCGCAACACCGGAACCGGGACCGGTGCGCTCCGGTTCTCGGCGCCGATCACAGTTGCCACGCTTTCGCCTGGCCCGGGTGACATCATTGTGGCTGACGTCGACGGCTCTGGCGCGCCCGACATTGTCACCATGGCGTACGAATCCAGCGGAGGCGACGCCTTCATCGCCTGGTTACCGAACCTCGACGGCGCAGGCTCGTTTGGCTCACCGGTCTTCCTTCCGCCGGGCATCTACACCGGCCAGCATGGCATTGCGGTCGCCGCGGCTGATTTCGACGGCGACAACGATACCGACCTCGTTGCCGCCTCGCTGTGGCAGAACGCTGTGGCGTGGTACGACAACCTCGATGGGCTCGGTAGTGCTTGGAGCGAGACGGTGCTCTCGACAAGCCTCGACGGCGCGATCTTTGTGGCCGGCGCCGACATCGACGCTGATGGCGACCAAGACATTGTTGCGTGTGCCGAGTACGGCGACGACGTCGGGTACTTTGTCAACAGTGACGGGGCGGGCAGCTTTGCGCCGTTCCTCCTTGTCTCGTATGTGGCCTACTCGCCGCGAGTAGTGCGGGTGGTCGACCTCGACGGCGACTCGGACCTCGACCTGGTGGTGGCGTCGTCTACGTCGGATGGCGTGGCGTGGTTCCCGGGGCGGACCCGTAACGCATGGACAACTGTACGTGTACCGACCTCGCTCAGCATGGTGTACGAGTCGCGGGCATGTGGCGTCGACAAGTTCTCGCTCCTCTGTCTCCTCGACAACATCCGGCGGACCTCGCTCTGCGTTCGTGACACACTGCTGCTGGAGCCTGGGGTGTACAGCTGTCGCGGCGGGGCACATGCGTCGATTGGGCGGACGCTCACGCTCGCGCCACGGGTGCCCGGTACAGTCTCGTTTGATTGTGACGGTGGAGTGCTCTTTCTTGTCACGGCCTCGCCGACGTTTGTTGAGGCCCGCGGCGACGTCGAGATCCGCGACGTCGAGCTGACCCGCCTCGGACAGGGAAGCCACGGCATCGAGGCGTCGCCGGGCATCCGAATCTCAGGCGACGGCGCTCGGCTGGTTCTCACTTCGGTCTCGATTCGCGAGTCCAAGACCGAGAACCTGCCTGGTCAGGTGTACGTCGACGAGGGCCTCGGCGGAGTGCTGCTTGCCGTGAGCGGCGGGCGGCTGGAGGTCAACAACTCGACGATCGAGCAGACATCGACGACGGGCGCCGGCGGCGCGATTGCCTGTCGTGGCGTCGGCTCGTCGGTCCTGGCCAGCCACTCACGAATCGCGAGCTGCTCGGCGAGTGAGCGCGGCGGTGGCCTTGCGGTGGTCGACGGCGGCTCGGCTGTGCTTCATCAGTCAGTGGTGGAGAGCAACACAGCGAGTAGCGGTGGTGGCGGCGGAATCTACGTCTCGGGCACCAGCACCCTCAAGGTGACCGGTGGCGAGATCCGCGGCAACAGCGGCGGCGGGGCCGGTGGTGGAATCTTGGTCGCGGCCACCGGTCGCGGCGAACTGTTGGGTGTGACCGTGCGCGGCAACAGCGGTGGATCGGGCGGCGGGCTTGCGGTGGCGAGCGAGGCGGTGGCGTCAGCGGTGGCGATTCTGCAGTCGGCAGCAGACATGCCGCGTGCAGACCCGAGTGCGGACAGCTACGTCGGGCCTGGGCCCGAGTCGACTGCGGCGCTAGTCTTGACCGATGTCAGCGTTGTCGACAACGTTGCACGAATGCATGGCGGCGGCGCGAGCGTGTGCGGCGGACGTGTGGTGATCTCGGGCACTTCCTCGCGTTGGGCGGGTAATGCGGCGCAGCGGACGCCGGTTGCGATGCGCAGCTCGGCGGATGTGTTTGTGTGCGCGCCGTCGGCGTCATGGACAGGAGCTGCGAGCCGCGAGAGCGCGGACAGCCTTCCGTGGCTCCGGATTGCGCCGGCGGTGTTTGGTGGCGGCATGGCGGGCGCAGCCATCCATGGACCTCCGGCGGCACTCGAGTGGGCGAGCGCTCCGAGTCGAAGCCTGCAGGCTGGCGAACCAATGAGCGGCCGGGTGCGAGCCCGCGACTGGCTCGGAGAGCCTGTGGTGTACACTGGAGTGCAGCTCAGAATGAGGTTCCCCAGCATGGGATCCGGACTTGGAATTGTGGAGGCGCCGCAGCCGACGACGTTCACCGAGTCGTCGCCGATCCCAGCAGTGCGGCTCGGGGCGATGTCGGCCGAGAGCGTACCGGTGGATGTGGCATTCACGGTCGAGGTGAGTGGGGCCGGAGGCGCGCTGCCTGTGGCGAGCGTGGGCGGACAGGTGGCCGTCACGGCATGTCGCGGCGGATTTGGCGTCGAGAGCTTGGTAACGGCAGACGCGGCCGATGTTGTGCTCGGGTGCCGGGCGTGCGACGCCGGAACAGGTGCTGTAGCCGGGTTCAACACATGCGGTGGCATTCCCGAGTGCGCTGCCAACACGGCGCGGATCAACACGACGGGGCTCAACGCAGGATCGGTGGAGCCGTGCTTCTGCCTGCCAGGGTTTTGGAGCGAGAGCGGCGAGAGCGACGTGGCGTGTGTGGGGTGTCCGCCTGGCGGAGTGTGCGTAGGCGGGACGGCGCGGCCGGTGGCGGCGCCGGGCTTTTTCCCCGACGCCAGCGATAGCGCGCTGTTTCTGGCGTGCCCGACGGCCGAGGCGTGCTCAGGCAGCGGGATGTGCGCGACCGGGTACGAGGGCCAGCTGTGCGCGTCGTGCGCCGCGGGCTACTTTTCGCTCCGCGGACGATGCTACCGATGCAAGACCGAGGCAAACACTGCGGTGATGGTGGTGATTGTGGCGGTGGTGGCGGTGGTCCTTGCGATACTCCTCGGATTCAACCTCTCGGACAGCGTGCGGTATAAGTTTGCGGCGGCGATGATCGGGCTCAACGCGCTGCAGATCTCAGCCATCTACGGGCAGCTGGAGCTGGAGTGGGGCGACTGGGCAGAGCTGTACTTTGAGGCCATCTCGTCGTTCAACCTCAATCTCGAGCTGACCTCGCCCGAGTGCTCGCTTGGGCGCGAAGTCGATGTCTGGGTCATCAAGTTGGTGCTTACACTTCTGCTTCCGATTGCGGTGGCGGCGTGCCTGGCGTTGGTAGCGGGCGGCGCTGCGCTGCTTGCAAGCAGCGGCATCGGATGGCTCGGACGGAAGAGCGTGCGCGAGGTGGGCAACGCGTACGTGCGGACGCTGTTCCAGACCCTTGTTCTCCTCTATCTCCCGCTGTCGTCTGCGGCGTTTCGGCTCTTTGACTGCCGGCGCAACGAGGCTGGCAGCTGGGTGCTTGCAAGGACTGCGCGGCGGTGCTACGATTCCAAGTGGTGGGCGCTGCTCCCGATCGCACTCACAGGGGTGGTGGCGTACGCGCTGGCGATCCCCAGCGCCGTGGTGTGGGTGCTCAAGCGGCGACGGGCCGAGCTCGATCAGCTCACGTTTGTGCTCCGGTACGGGTTCCTTGTGGGCCGGTTCACTGCTTCGGCGTGGTGGTTTGAGGCAGCCATCATGGGGCGCAAGCTCGTTGTTGTGGTGTGCATGACGTTCTTTGTGGGCGACGACTCGAAAGCGTCTGCGGCGGCGGTGTCGCTCGCGGTGGCACTCGTGCACGTGGTGCAGGTGCATCCTTACGGCCGCGAGCTGCATAACAGGCTCGCTATGATTGTGCTTGGATCGTGTGCCCTCGTCCTCGAGGCCGGTACCTTTGACGACAAGCGGCTGCGGCAGGGCTTTGTGCTCGGCGGGCTTGCGGTCAACGTGCTCGCGATCGTGATAGGCAACGCGCTCGATGTCCGGCTCATGCTTGCGGTCGAGGCCAAGGCCAACGACGAGTTTTTCTCGCCAGACACGACGCTCGAGCTCGCGTCGATGCCGCTCCAGCTGGAAGAGCCGAGCAACAACGGTGTGACGATGGACTCGGTAGCGCTTGATGACGTCGGCAGCAGCTTTCCGGTGGCGCGGCAGCAGGCCGGTGTCAGCGACACCGAGTATGGTGACAGCACAGCCAGTTGCGCCAACACGCCCACGCACGGCACGGTCTCCAGCATTGTGGTCGATGAAAGCGCAGCGGGCGTCTCGACCGTGGTCTTGTCGACGACTCGAGCGCGGCCGCCGCTGCCGCCGCCTCCATCGTCGTCGTCACCGTTTCACATGACAGAGCATACACCCGCGTACGACCCGCTCTCCAGCATCCAAGGCGCTGGAAGCACGGCGGGCGTTTCAACCATCGCCTCGACGACGACTCGAGCGCCGCCGCCGCCACTGCTGCCTCGGTCGTCATCATCGTCGTCGTCGTCATGACCATTCGTTGTAAAACCAGTTTAACCGGGCGCACCACCGCCCCTGGTGCTGGCGCTGGCGCTGGCGCTGGCGCTGGCTCTGGCGCTGGCGCTGGCTCTGGCTCTCGCCGCCGCTGCCCCTGTCGTTGTCATCATCGTCATCCATGACGCTCGCCCCCAATCGACTTGATCACCTTTTCCAGTTGGGCGACTTGCGCGAGCACATCACCACCACCAGCAGTACCATCGGCTCCGGCAAACACTTTGACCGCACTCAGAACGGCCATCATCTTTTCGGCCACAGCCCGGACGAGTTTGGCGAACGAGTCCGTGCGAGGGTGAGCCTGTGGCAGTGGCAGTAGCAGTGGCAGTGGCACCGACGCTGGCTTTGGCACTCGACTCTCTTTTTCGGAGAGGGAGCGAGTCACCCATGGCTGCTGGTTCCCCTCCGGCTGGGAGCCGACTTGCCACCGAGGGCAAGTACCGGTAGCAGCCATACTGATCAGAACCAATGACATGTACGTGACCGTAAGGATGTGCTTGTGTACGGCGTGGGGGGTTGTTCCTGGTAGTATTGACTCTGGCTTGCACCACGCCGTGGCTTGTGGCCGGGACTCGCTCCGGGATGGATGCCAGTGTCCTCTGATGGCGGCGAGTTGCGGTTCGGGCAGGGCGACGGAGTGATTTTTTAATATATTTTTTGTGTTTGCATGAGGGGGCGAGATTGTGGCGGTGTGATTGCAGCTGCAAGGCTTGTGATGCGAGGCAAGGAAAGGGTTTGAAAGATGCGGAATGAGCGGGAGAGGGGGGAGAGCGTTCTCATTGTGTTGCCTGCGGACGATTTTACGTCTTGCGGGGTGTCAAGAATGAGATAGATTGAAAGGGCGGTGGCTCTGCGTCATAGGAGCCCAGGGCACGTGTTGCTCTGGGCGCCGCTGCGGGCCGCTGCCCGACACTTGTAATCACGGTTACATGCATGTATGTGCGGCTGCGGCTGCGGCTGCTGTGACTGATGCGGAACTCATGGATGAATGTGCGTGGCGTGTGTAGGCGGACGGGCGTGGTGCGCGAGTGCAGGCGATTTGGGGCTGTGGACAGAGGGATGCGATGCTGGCTGGTAGCGTGGTGTAGCAATAACATCTAGAGTCCTTGTGTGGTTGTCGATGTGTTTATGGCCAGCATGCTAGGTGGAGGACGAGGAGGAAAAGGGCGGGACGGGGGAGGGGGCCGGGTGCGGCGAAGAGAGGTTGTCGTCCGAGTCAAAGCGCATGCGCGGGATGGGCGCCGAGGTGGCCATGGCGGCGCGCGACATGCGGCGGGCCTTGAGATCGCGGGCCTTGAACGGGTCGAGCATGCCGAGGACGCGCTCAATATCGGCGGCCAGCTTGCGCTCGGTCTTGTCGACGCGGTCTGAGATGAGGTCGAAGAGGGTGTTGAACTCGTAGTCGCCGATGTCGCGGAGAGTGATGATCTTCTGGGCGACGGTGTGCTGCTTGCGGACGAGGTCCGAGGCCATGGCGGCGCGCTCGGCGGTGGAGAGCTGGTTGTCGTTGTCAAGGTCGTATGTTGCCATGACCTCGTCGACGTCGCCGTCAAAGTAGCCGCGTGACTCGGCCATAACCTCGAGCAGCTCCTCGCGGTCGAGGAGGCCGTCTTGGTTGACATCTGCGCGGCGGATGGAGCGCTGGAGCGAGGCGGCCTTCTTCTGGAGATTGAGCGTCTTGACGAGCTTGCGGCCGAGGCCTGTGGTGGATGCCCATGCCATGGTCTTTTGGATAAAGGTGGGCTCCTTGGCGCGAGCGAGGTCTCGGGCGACGTCGTTGTACGCGTTGTCGACAATGGCGAGGAACATAGCGAGAATGACAAAGAAGACGAGGATGACAAAGGTGAAGAAGAAGATGGGCCCAAAGACACGGTTCGAGTGGCGAAGGGCGTCAAAGTCGAACTGGCCAAGAGTGGCAAGGAGCATGGTGTAGATGGTGAGGCCGAGGGTGTCGAAGCCCTCGACGTCCGAGCCAAAGGCGAGCGAGCCGGCCTGGGCAAAGCCAAACATGACAAAGAAGAACATGAGGACAAAGAAGAACATGGGCCGGAAGGCGCGGACGCAGACGCGGGCGATCATGGACATCTTGGGCTCAAACGAGGTGTACTTGAAGATCTTGAACCAGAGCATAAAGGCGTTGCAGGCGAGGATGTTCTTCTCTGTGGCATCCCAGAAGACGATCTCCTGAAAGTTGTAGAACGAGTCGCGCGCGGCAGGCTGGATGTTGAGAGCGTCAAACTGGCGGATGGCCTTGATGCGGATGCCGACGACGGCGAGGAATAGGACGACGTTGAGGATGTCAAAGTAGTTCCAGCCGTCGCGCCAGTACTTTGTCCACGAGTGCTTGAAGGCCCGGACACGGTCGGCGCGGGTGAGCGGGCCCTCGGCGTCGGCGACGCGGTTTTGCGAGCGAAGCCACTTGCGGTGGCGGACGACGTCGTGGAAGATCTCGGCAAACTCCTCGCCAACAAAGAAGCAGACAAAGACGACGAGCATGATCTCGCCGGCGAGGAACCACTTGCCGGCCTCGCCGCGGATGGGGTAGAGGCGGAGGACGCGGAACTTGTAGTCGGGGTAGATGCCGCCCGAGGGAAGGAACTCAAACTGAAGCTGAACGACACAGAAGAGGTTGATGTTCGGGTTGTAGGTGGAAAAGTCGACAAAGACGGCGCGGGTCTGGGCGTCGAGCCAGCCGTTGTTCTTGAGGAACTGAAGTCGGGCCGTCTCGTTGGCGACCGAGGTGACGCCGATGTGGTGGACAAAGCCGCCGCCGTCATACCGGCGCCAGCGGGCGAGCTGTGGGTTGGTGTCGAGCTCCTCTCCAGAGGTGTAGCTCCACACGTTGCCCGGCCCGTAGCTCACGCGCGACTCTTCGCCGATGGCGTACCGGCCGTGGCACGACGAGATGTACGACTGAAAGGCCTTGGGCACGGTGCACAAGCCGGAGCGGACGCGGATCTGGCGGACACGTGCGCCGCCGACGAGGTAATTGGTCCCGTACATGACGCCTGGCCCCGCGCCTTGGTCTGCGAGTAAGCCGGCGACAAACGGGCCTTCCATGTACTCCCAGAACTCGTCAAAGGTGACGATGGAGAAGAAGTTCTTGAGCGTCTTGATGCCCGGGACCTCTTCGGCGAGGAACAAGTCCTTCATGAGGTCGTTGTGCTGAAAGGCGAAGAGCGGATCGCGCATGTAGAGAACGACAAGGGTAAAGGTGGCGAGAAAGGCAAAGTAGATGAGTATCTCCAGCCCCACGCCCGGCGCCTCGCACCGCGGACGCATGAACTTGTAGTTGCCGTCCTCGGTCTTTTCAAAGAACCGAAACTGCTCGCGTCCGGCCTGCAGCGTCGACTTTGCTGCCGAGAGGAAGCGCCTGCCCATCGAAGGCGAGCCGTTGCCCGGCGCGGCGCTCTCGGCCTCATCACCGGGCTTGTTAGCTTGAGCGGATGATGAGGCGTCAAGATGGCCCGAGACTGAAGCTGAAGCCGTTGTCAAAGGCGGACCAGACCGAGCAGGGCCAAAGTCCGAGACGCTGGCTAGCTTGCTTGTCGATGCCGAGGCGAGACCGTGACCATGGCCTCCGGACCGTCCTACTTGCTGACCTCTCCGCGGGGCATTGTCCTCAGTGAACGCCACCGTCTTGCGTCTGCGACCAGCACCCGCACCCGCAGCTGTATTAGGGTGGCCTGCGGCTGTGTTCCATCCTCCGCGTCGACCTCCTCCTCCTCCTCGTCCTGTGCTTCCTCCGCGGCGGTGTGCGGCAGGAGGCGCCACACCAGCCAGTTGGCTTCGAGGTGTGGACGAGTTCATCGAACCTGACGAGGAGGCTGGGGAGAGTACTTGCTTGTGGTTCCCGTTGCTGCCAACTGTCTCCCTTGCCATGGTGTGTGGGGTGAATGGGTGGGTGGGTGGGTGGGGGGGGTGGTGGGGCGGGAAGTCGGGTGGAAGGCGGTGAGTGGCGGGAAGTGGGAGAGGCGGGCGGGGGGGGAAAGGGAGAGGTAGGGGGTTTTTTGGGAAGGTTGGTGGGAGTGGGTGGAGGCGGGGGGAGTGGGTGTGTGGGGGGGGGTGGAGGAGGAGGAGGAGGAGATGGAAGGAGGGGAGGGGGATGATGTAGGGGGAGGGGGAGAGGATGGTTGTGAGAGGTGGATGTGAGAGGGAGGGGGGGAGTTGATGTGTTGGCCGGGTCTTTTGAGGGGTTGTTTTTCTGCTGTTTTTTTCTACGTTTGGTGATGGTGTTGCGCGTCCTGGTTCCACACTGGGTCGGCTGAGAGGGCAGAGGACAGAGATGGCAGGCGAGGTTACATGTAGTAGCCGTCACAGGCCTCAATGCAGATGCTGCACTCGCAGGTCTTGGTATTGTAGCGACTGAGGCCGAGCTCGAGTGCGGTCCGGTGGTTGCGAGCCGCCTGTCCGGCGTCGAGGAACGTGGTGGCGACAAGGGGTGGCGTTGAGAAGCAGTCCCAATCCGTGTTGATCTTGTACACAAAGCAGCCAACAAAGTAGCCCTCAATGTAGAGCGGAACAAGGAGCTGCGGGTGACGCGAGCCGACATGGGCGCCGGCCATGGATGAGCTCGCGAGGTCGAGCGAGTCGTGGAAGTCTGCAGCCGAGTAGTAGTCAGTGTCGACCCGGCGCCGAAGCTGATCAAGTGCGTGCTTGCCGACCATTGTTGTCGTGTACTCACGGAGGTCGCTGCCCTCAATCATGCGAATCTAGACGCGGAGCGGAGTGAGTTGTGTGCCGAGTTGTGTGCCGCAGCGCAAAGTAGCAGGAATGAGGGGAGGAAGACGGTGGGGAGCAGCAGGACGACGTACAATGTCAATGTCGCTCATCTTGGCAAGCTCGTCGGCATCGCTCTGGGAGCGGGGGCGGGGGCGGGAGCGGGTCGGAATGATGGACATGTTGGAAGAGATGGAGTTGAGTGTGTGGATGCCGAGGCGTGTGGTGGTGTGCCTATCTGCCCTTGCTTTTTGACTAGGTTCCATGTGTGCCTTGAAAGTGTCAAACTGAAATACTGCAGCCGTCCGTGCGCTCCTTGCATTTGTTCTCCTGATGCGCAAAGAGGACAATGCAGGGAAGCTTCCTCCGACCGTCGCCCTTCTGCCGCACATGAGCGGCAGTGTGCATGCGAGTGTGATGTACATGTGTGTGCGTGCGTGTGTGTGTGTGTTGGTTGTGGCGAGTGTGAAGGAGATGTCCCGGCGAAGAACGAGAGAGTGTGTGCCCTTTCTTGAAATGTGTTCCCTTCCGCTTCCTTCGTGAAGGGGGTGCCGGGGTGGGGTGGGGGTGGGGGTGGTGGGGGATGTTTGGAATGTGTAGAAAGGGGAGGGATGTAAGGGAGGGCAGTGTGGGTGTGCGTGGTGATGTGGGTGTGGGAGGGGAATGGGGCGGCATGTGTGGTGGAAATTGGTCGGTGCCGTCCGGTGCACCGGTCAAATGGTTGGTCGTCCCGTCGCACTCTGGTGTGTTCGGCCGGCCAACCGTCAGCCGACAGCTTGCCGGCAGGCCCAAGGCGGTGTGACGGTGCTACCGGGCACTTCACCTCGTCAACAAGGACAAAGACAAGGACGTGTGGTCTTTGATTATCTCTTTTGAGCACGAGTGGGTAACAGGCGTGTGTGCGTCGTAATGGAGCTGCTTGTGTTGGTCAAGGCCGACGCGCCCAACGTGCTCGAGGAGGTGAAGCAGCTGGTGCTTGAGGCGGATTCGGATGTCAATGCGCGGGATCATACCATGTATGCTGTGGGTTGAGGAGGGTGGGGGGTGGGTGGGGGTGGGGTGAGGGGATGACTCATATGGTGATGCGGATTGGGCTGGCTTGGCGGTGGCGTTGATGCGGATTGGTTGGTGGTGGCGGTGGTGGTGGCGGTGGCGGTGGCGGTGGCGGTGGCGTTGATGCGGATTGGTGGTGATGGTGGTGCGGATCGATCGGCGGGTTGGTGGGTTGGCGGGATGCGGGCTGGTAATGGCTGGGAACGACAGGGCTACGGCACTGCACTGTGCGGCGCAGACGGGCCAGGAGGATGTGCTGCTTTTTCTCATCGGAAAGGGCGCATCGGTGCGGGCACAGGACAACAAGGGCCACACGCCGCTGCATGTGGCGATTCTCTCCAATCAGGTTGCGACGGCAGCGTTGCTCGTCGAGTTCTCGCTGGCCTCGGACTTGCTCATCAAGGACATCAACGACAAGACCCCGCTGGACATGGCAGCAACGACACCAGCCATGAACCAAGTCGTCGCCCTCGACCGTGCTCTCGACTAGGTCTCTGGCAGATCCAGATCGAGTTCACCCTCCTGCGCGTGTACGCATGTAGTAGACGATTGAACAAGGTGATCACCCCCTCACCCACCCCATCCCCCATGATCACCCCTTCACCCACCCCATCCCCCGCAATCGCTCCCTCACTCCATTCCCCCCCAATCGCCCCATACTCGCCCCATCCCCCCAGTCACCCCCCCCCCCTCCCCCACCCCACCCCACCCCACCCCCATCCCCCTCACCACCACCACTCCACGCAGACCACTATGTTCAGGACGGCAGTTATGGTGACGAGTGGATGCATGGGCATGCGGAGGCTGACGGCATCAGCAGGAGCAGCAGCAGGTCACTCCAAGTGGGCCAACATTCGCCACCGCAAGGCCGACGTGGACAAGAAGCGCGGCTCGCTGCTCAACCGCATGTCCAAGGAGATCATGGCTGCTGTGAAGGAAGGCGGTGGCGATGCTCGAGAGAACCTTCGACTGGCTTCCATTGTCTCGCGTGCTCGTGCTGCCAACGTGCCCAAGGCCAATGTTCAGTCTGCCATCGATGCTGCTCTCTCCAGATCGGCTGCCGGCTCGGAGAGCGTGTACGAGGGCCAGCTGGGCCCGGTCTCGCTCCTCATCCAGACTCTGACCGACAACAAGAACAGGACAACAGCTCGTGTCCGCCACTGCTTGACAAAGTACGGTGGCGCTCTCGCTGGCGCCGGATCTGCCGCTTGGCTCTTCAATCGCCGCCTGCTCTTCTCCATTCCGCTGCCGCACGACGACGCCATCGTCGACGCTCTCATGGACGCTGCCCTCTCCAACGGCGCCGATGACATCGAGGTCAACGATAGTGAGGACGGCTCCGACGAGCCCGGCTCGCTGGTGGTCGTTGCCGAGCCAGCCTCGTCCAAGCCGCTCGGCACCGCCCTCCACGCCGCCCTCGCCGAGCTCTACCCCGCCGGCCCGCCGGAGCTCGACGTCAAGATGGTCACCATGCCTGACAATTTTATCGACGTCTCGCCGGACCAGGCCGCCTCGCTCAACTCGGTCCTCGACATGCTCTCCGACGAGGACGACGTCGTCGACGTCGAGCACAACGCCAACCCGGACCTTCTCTAGCCGCTGCCGTCATCGATCACGAGCTCAAAGCCCGAAGCCACCAGCGCCTCCAGCTCGGCGACCCGTGCCTCGAGCTGGCGCACTCGCCGCTTGGCCTGGCGGGCCTCGGTCATCGCGCCCTGCTTCTCAAACTCGTTCTGCGCCAGCCGAAGCTTGACCTGGACCAGCTGCTCTTCGAGCTCGTCACCGGTGCGGCCGAGCTCGTCGCGCTCGGCCAGGCTCGCTTCGAGCAGCGTCTCCAGCGCGCCGATTCGCATTTTGGCATCCTCCAGCGCGGCGGCCACCTCGTCGTCGTGGTACAGTACGCCGTCGTCGCGCCCGCGTTCCTTGCCGAGGTCGGCAATGGTCGAGAGCGCGTCAACCTGAGCTTGCAGGGTGTCGACCTCGGCGTATGCCCGCTCCAACTCGACCCGCAGCTCCTCGTAGTCCTGGCCGACCTGGACCAGCGTCTGGCGGGTCGACGCCAGCTGCTTCCGCAGCCCGTCGTCACGGTAGAGCGCCACCTCGGCAGTGAGCTCTGCCGCCGTCGCCTCGCTCGCTGCCGCCGCCTCGCGCAGCCGTGCCACCTCGACCCGCGCCCGCTCCAGCTTGGCCCTCGCCCGGTCGCGCTCTTGTTGCGCCACCGAGAGCTGCTCTTGGAGCACTTGCTGCATGGCCATAAACTCGGCGTCTTCCAGCCGCCCGCCCTGCGACGGGAGCCGGACCAGCTCTAGACGACGCGTCAGGGCCGCGTCCTCGTCAAACGAGCTCGACATGAGCGCACCACCAGCCCGGGCTGCAAAGTCGTCGTCAGTCTCGTCCGCCAGCGCCGGCGCCCGCATCCGCACAAACGGCGTCTCGGCGCCGCCGCCGGCTCGCACAATCGGCGAGTGGCCATAGATGTCAATGTACGCCCGCGTTGCCCGCGTGCTTGTCCCGGCTGCTGCCTCGGCCTCGGCCTCGGCCGCGGCCTCGGCCGCCGTCCGCCTCGCCTTCACCCGCCGCCACACCTCGATCCCGACAAAGACCGAGACGCCGATCACAAGCACAACGTATTCGACTACAAGCGGCGCCCACTGTGGGTTGGCCGCGGTCGATACGCGAGAAGCCCACGCATTGACGGCAGTCTTGAAGAGGACGATGGCGTACAGACCGGCCAGCGCTCGGTTGAGCATGCCGCCAAACGAGGTGCTTGTCAGCGAGCCACGCGAGGCCGGGAGGACCCGGGCAGCGACACCGCGGATGGAAACCGGACCCGAGTCGGCGTCACGGTCGTTGGCATCGCGGAACGGCTTGATGATGAGCGTGGCGACAAGGAGCGCCGCGTACACTGCGCCTACCACCGCCAGATACACTCCCGGCGGCCCTGTGTAGAAGATCCGCACTGCGCCGACCAGGGCGCGTGCGGGGAGCTCGATGAGGGAGAAGACGGGTGCGTACTTGACATCGAGCCCGCCCGAGAAGAACGCTGCTATGCCCGATGCCTGCGGCGAGCTCGGCCCGTCGGTCGTCGCGGCGTAGCTGCGCAAGAAGATGACGCCAAGCAGCAGCGCCGAAGGTATGTAGTAGAGGAGGCCGACGAGCGATGCCGCAGTATACCATGTGTGATCGCCGGCGTAGCAGGTGACCGACGGCGCCGCGTCAAGGACAAACACATGCTCTGAGGTGGCAAACGGGCCCGGAGCTGGCGGGAGTGCAACCTTGGTGCACTTGAGCGCGCGGAGGAGGGCAAGGACAAACGGGAGAAAGCCGCCTGACGAGAGCAGCGGGATGATGACGTCGAGCAGGTAGTAGTCGACGACCGAGCCCGAGCCGAGGCTCGGGAAGAGCGCGGTGAGATGCAGCGAGTAGTCGGCGACGAGGCCTAGCGCCAGGTTCGCCGACGCCAGTGTCCACAGCAGAATGGCCGAGAACGCAGCGAGGAACGCTGCCTCAAACGCTGTCCGCGCGTCCGATGAGGACGAGACGAGGACCGAGCCGAGCGAGACCGATCGCAGCGTCGACTCGACCGAAGCTGTCGCCGGAAACACCACGCCGTCGACGTAGGTTAGACCCCAGAGCTGGACAAACTGCAGCGCAATGAGCGAGAGCGTGAACACGTTCATGGCGTTGAACCGGAGGCTCTGCGACGGGCGCTCGACCATGCGCAACGTCGTGTCGCGGGCAATCTGCACGCAGAGTGCGCCGCCAAAGATGAGGCCGAGGACGGCAAAGAGGCCGAGGACAAGGTAGGTGGCGAGGAGCGCCGAGCCGGCCGAAGTGCCTTCGGCGAGTGCCGGCATAACGGTCACGCCATAGAGGAGGCCGCCAGCGACGAGGAGGCCAAACACCGGAGCCATGATCTGTGAGGCCTGGGTGAGAAAGAGCTCTTCGAGCGAGGTCGAGAGCGGCGCAGTGAGGCCGCGCGGCGAAAAGACCGCGCCGAGCAGCAGTGCGGGCAGGCTCAGTGCCATGCCCAGCAAGGTGATGCAAAAGACGGCAGCGCGGGCGGCGCGGGCGCCAACGGCAGCTGCGACGCTAGCGTCGCCCGAGTGTGACCCGAGAAGGAGCGCCCGCTCGTAGCTCGGTGTTTCGGCCTGGTACGGGACGAAAGCAGCGCGGAGCTCGACGCCGTGGGTCCAGAGCTCATCGTATGAGCCATCGGAGCCAACGTTGGCCACAGCGCGATCAAAGGCAAGCTCAAGCGGGGTAGTCCGTGCGGCACCTTGTGACATGATGTGTGGGTCGGCACCGGCGGCGAGGAGAGCGCGGGCGATGGATGGAACGAGAAAGTAGTAAAAGCCCAGGTGGAGAGCGGTGGCACCGGCATCATCCTGGGCATTGATGGCGACGGCGCCGGTGGCAAGTAGCGCCTCGACAACCGCAACGTTGCCAAGCTGGGTGGCGTACATGATCGGCGTTCGCCCGCGCTCGTCGGTGGCGTTGACGTTGGCGCCTTCGGCGATGAGCAGACGGGCCTCGGGCCCAGCGTCGCGAAGAAGAAGCGAGACAAAGAGCAGGCCGGTGACATCGTGGAAAAAGTCCTCCATCCGCGCCTCGATGTGAACCTCGCCCGAGTAGAGCATACCTGCGACGGTGGCGAGCTCACCCTGCTCGAGAGCAGTGAACCAGAGCGAGCTGGGCGTGGCGTAGCCGCGCTCCATCCGCCACACCCGCTCGACGTCGAGGACCGATTGGCCCGAGCCGTTGGTGAGCGTGACGTCGGCAAACGAGGCACGCAGCAGGTCGAGGACCGGGCTGTTGCCGACCTTGGCGGCGATGTGTGCGGCGGTCTCTCCCGCGGCGTCGCCGGTCCGCTCGTCGACCACTGCGCCCGCGGCAATGAGTGCCTTGCACGCATCAACCGATCCGGCCTCGGCAGCGGCAAAGTGAAGGGCGGTCTTGCCGAGCTCGTTGACGGCATGGACATCCGCACCACGCTCGAGCAAGGCGGCAACAACAGCGCTGCGACCCTTCTGAGCAGCAAAGTGAAGCGGAAAGGATCCATACAGCCGAGGATTGGTTGCACACACATTGACCAGATCCGGCCTCGAGAGCAAGATCTTCTTGACAGCCAGCTCATCGCCCTCGATACACTTTGCAATGAGCGCAGCCGCAGTCGCCACCGTCTCGACCGTCTTGCCGCTCATCCTGGACACAATGTTGTTGCCTTGGCCGGCAGCCGAGGGCGATGGATCTGACGCCAGGTATAAGTCCCGTGACTTTGGCTCATGATCACCATTACCATCATCATCACCAGCATCATCAGCTTGCTGCCGAGTATGGCTTGATTCTCTATGAGATGGTGACGACGATGTCGATGCAGGAGATGACCTTGTCCGAGCGGCTGCCGACCTACGTCTTGGCGGCGGAGACGACGACGGCAGAGGAGGTCCTGACAACGGAACAGGCGGTGGTCGACCATGTGATGATGATGAAGAAGATGTACTGGATGATGACGGTCGTCGCCGTGGCATGTCGTTCCCTCCCCGCTTCCCCACCTCCCCTTTGCAGCGGGGGAGAGCAGTGACCGTTGGTTACCGTCATCATGATCACGATCGTGATCGCGATCGCGATCGCGATCAAGTTGATGACTGGGGGTGGTTGCCACTGCTGCCTGGCCACCAACAGCGGCAGGGAGGGTATGACAGACTCCCATGATGGATGTGTGTATGTAGACGTGTGTGTGTGTGTGTGTATGTGTGTGTGGATCTGCTGTGATAGGCTCCGATGGCTGTATCTTGACCGATCTTTCATGGGGAGTGAAGGGACGCAGCTGGATGTGATGTGGCGGCTCGGCAGCTGATGCTAACCAGCAAGCCGGATCCGTCGATGAGTACTGGCTTGTGTGTGTGTGTGTGTGTGTGTATGTGTGTGTGTGTGTGGTGGATCTACCCCCCATGATCATCCCCCTCATCAAGATGCTCACTCGGGAGAGTTCTGCCAGCAGATCAGCAGCAGCCTGTGCCGACCAGCGAGCTCGCGTACTCCAACACGATGGCCACTGATATGCATGATGCGTGTGGTGGATCTACCCCCCATGATCATCCCCCTCATCAAGATGCTCACTCGGGAGAGTTCTGCCAGCAGATCAGCAGCAGCCTGTGCCGACCAGCGAGCTCGCGTACTCCAACACGATGGCCACTGATATGCATGATGTGTGTGGTGGATCTACCCCCCCATGATCATCCCCCTCATCAAGATGCTCACTCAAGAGAGTTCCGCCAGCAGATCAGCAGCAGTCGGTGTGTCTCGCCCTTGGCTCCTCCCCCCCCCCCCCCCTTGGCTTGGCTCGGCTGCTGGCTCGCCGTCTATCCCCGTCATCGCCCACCACCGCACTCGCTGGCCACCATGTCTGCGACCTTTGCAACGTCACTAGAGAAGGTCATTGAGGGTGTAGTGTCCCAGCTGAAGCGACGGTATGTTCCATCTATATCCCACGTTTGTGGTGCTGCGCTGTTGTCTTCTGTGTCATATGTGCTTTGAGTATGGGTGGCGGGGTGGGGGGGGGGAGAGGGGAGAGGGGAGAGGGCGGAGATTAGAGTCTGCGTCGTCGAAGGCTCCGAGGGGTGTGGACTCATGGTGGGTATGGGTATGGTCATGGGTGTGGGTATGGTCATGGGTGTGGGTATGGTCATGGACGTGGATATGGGCACGGCCGTGGGTATGGGCACGGCGTGGGCGACCTGGTCGATGTGGACGGTTCTGTGCTGGACGACGACGACTTCCTTCGCGGCGGCGACTCTATCCTGGTCGACACCGTGGATGGCTCACCCCTGGACGTCATTGTGGACGGCTCGGCTCACCCTTGGAGGACGGCTCGGCTCACCCTTGGACGTTATCGTGGATGGCTCACCTCTGGACGACATCTCGCTCCGGGACACGATGGCACGGACAACACTCTCGCTGCTGCGGTCTGTGGTCTCGGCCGAGGGCGGGAAGCGGTCGGCGCAGGAGCTGCTTGAATGCGTGCGGTACATCGGCCAGCGGCTGGAGGAGTCACAGCCGGTCGAGATGGCGGCCGGGTGCACCGTCCGCCGAGTCATGCACATCATCCGGACAGAGTACGCCAAGGCTGTGGTTGTGCGCGACGAGGAGCTTGCACGCGAGGCCGAGGCTGCGGCGGCGCGCGCGTCGGCGGTTGCGGACCAGAGCGAGGAGGACCAGAGCGAGGGCGATGAGGACGGGAGTGACCGCGCCGACTCGGATGGCCGGCTCTCGCTGGTGACCTCGGGCCGCATGGTGGCGGCACCGGTCTCACCGCGCTCGGGCGGCGCCATGACGCCGCGGTTGGAGGCCAACGGCGGTGCACTGCATCACATGCTGGAAGGCGCCGGCGCGGCCGAGGACGCCACGCCGCGGCTTGACCGGACCGACGTCTCCATCAAGTCGGCCGTCCTCGGCATCATCACCGAGCTCATCGACGACCTCGCGAACCTGCACGACCAGATTGCCGAGTCGGCGCCCGAGTTCATCTCGTCGGGCGAGACCATCATGACGCTGGGCAACTCGCGGACAGTCCGCGAGTTCCTCATCATGGCCTCGGAGAAGCGGCAGATTGAGGTCATTGTGGCCGAGTCTGCGCCCACACTCGCCGGCCACCAGCTTGCCGCCGAGCTCGCTGCCGCCGGCGTCTCCACCACCGTCATCACTGACTCGGCTGTCTTTGCCATGATGGCCACCGTGTCCAAGGTCATTGTGCCGGCCCACGCCGTCATGGCCAACGGCGGCATCATCGGGCTGACCGGATGCAACTCTCTCGCGCTCGCCGCCAAGCGCTACTCGGTCCCGTTTGTGGTCGTCACCGGCTTCCACAAGCTTGTCCCGCACTTTCCGCACGACGTCGACGAGCACAACATGCACCACTCGCCCGAGACCGTCCTCCACTTTGAGGAGTCGGACATCGTCGACGCTGTCACTGTGTACAACCCGGTGTTTGATTACGTTCCGCCCGACCATGTCGACCTCTTTGTCTCCAACTTTGAGCGCGGCGTCCACAATCCGTCGTACATCTACCGCCTTCTCGCCGAGTTCTACTCGCCCGAGGACCACACCCTCCACTAAACACGGATCACGAGCCGCAGGTGTAGAAAAAGTGCGTCTGCGGCAGCGCAAGCAGGTCGTCGACCGGCCCAGCCCCGAGCTTGCGCAGCACCCACACCAGCGGCGCAAATGCTCTGCTTGTCACGCTGTTGAAGAATGGCGTCTTGACCGCATACAGCTTCAGCTGCGTTGCCCGCCGCCACAGCTCCGCCCGCTCACCGGCAGAGAGCTTCAGCACCGACGTCGACGAGAGCCCGATCGATGCCAGCTCGAGAACGAGCGAGAGTGTCCACGGCTTCCACGACGAGTGGCCGGCAGCGAGGATGGCTCCCACGTACGCAACAGGCGCAACGGCATGGAGGACCTCACCTGCGAGGAGGTGCGGCGTGAGCGGTGTCCGCGGCGCGGGCGCCAGCGGCGTCGGACGCGGCGACCCGCTCTCGGCGCCGCGCCGCAGCGGCGACGACGCAGACGACCACGCCTGCTTCCGCCGCTTGAGGAGCGCGGCCGGCGAAACTCGGGCCACATCGCCCACCAGCGCCGAAAACGTGGCCGGCGAGTCGGCCGACGCCGCCGGCGAGTCCTTGAACACCTGCCGGACCCGCACCCGCGCAGAGTCCGCCGCCTCGGCCTCCTCCACCTTTGCCGCCGCCGACCGCAGCGCCGGATCGCGGATGATACGCGGAATGGCGAGCGGGAGGAGCGCAGCCTGGCTCTTGATCAGAGCCCAAAACTTGAGCAGAGCCTTGGCCACCTCCACCAGCAGGACAACAAGCCACCTAGCTCTCTGACCAAACTTGCGAGTAGCCAGGACTTCGACCCAGACCTGAATCGTCCTCACCGCCGAGAGCAACAGTGCGATTGAAGGCAGCGGCAACGGCGCCGGCGCGGCCGACTTGACAAACTCGACCACCGCACCAATCATAGCCGCCGAAGATGACGATGACGACGATGACGAAGACGACAATGACGAGAATGACGCCGTCGAGGTTGAGATGCCAGTCGGAAGAGGCAGTGTCGTGTGGGCGAGCGATGTGATGAGGGCATCGTGGAGAAGAGCCGTCACGTCGAGGACAGTCGTCAGAGATTGGAGGAGGAGCTCCGAGGAGGAGAAGCGACCGGGGAGACAGAAGACGGCAGAACGGAGGTACGACTCCAGGCCACCAAGAGTTGGTGCAAGCTCAAGCACACGTTGCGTGTAGCCGGGAAAGTACGCATCCACAGCTTCGTTCAGCGCCATGGTGTGCAGTGTGGGCTGGCCGCGAGAGGTGCCACTGCCGAGTGGTCCGGTCGGGTGACGTGGGCGGCTGTGGGCGCCGAGTTTGTGGGGCGAGGACGATGGGGCGGGCGATCGGATGCGGGAGTGATCAGATTCGGGGGATTGGGGTGAGGAGGACGGTGATCGGATGAGGGTTGGGGTTGGGGTTGGGGTTGGGGTTGGGGTTGGGGGTTGGGGGGTTGGGGGGTTTGGGGGGGTGGCAATGGCTACTCATCCGCAAATCAGAGGTACTGCCAGGTCAGCAGGTGCGCGCACATGGCTCATACAAGGAATGCGCAACGTTCATTCACATTCAAAATCACTGCGACTTTGGAGCAAGCGTCCAGAGTAGTGCAGTAGAAACAGGGCAGCTCACTAGGCCATGGCCACAACAATGGCGGCGATGGCGGCGAGGACGGCCGGAATCATCATCGGAACGGCGGAGGCCGAGCCAGAGACGGTTGGCGAGTTGGTCGTCACCGGCGAGTTGGAGGGCGGCGGCGGCGAGGCCGGCGGCGGCGGCGGCGGGCACGACGAGGTGGTGGTAAAGTCGACCGGGAAGCGGACAGCCTCATCGTGGCGCGAGTACTCGGAGTCGACCTCGGGTGGCGTGCCGTCGTTGACAGCAGCCACGATCGAGTTGGAGCCGGCAATCCAGACGTTGTCCTTGACCTGGCCGGTGTTGAGGACACGATCAAACTCGGCAGTGAGGATGCCGTTCTCATACTTGACCGCAACGTTGGTGTTGTCGTTGTTGGTGTCCATCGGCGGCTGGTTCGGCCCGTCCGAGTACCCGTCGACAACCACACCGCCACCGGCCATCATACCCACCTGCGTGTCGATGTCGATCATAGTCGGCTCGCCACCCACACCAAAGCCGACCCATCCACCAACCTGCGCCTCCATGGCAATCGAAATGCTCGTGGAAGACGAGTTCAGCTGGCTATCCTCCTCGCCCGCCACGTGAATACCGCATGGTGAATGAGTGAGTCACAGTTCCGCAGAATTTCGCCGACGGCGCCCCCAAACCGCTCCCGCACCACCCTCCCACCCTCCCACCCTCCCGCCCTCCTCCACCGCGGGGAGAAGGGGCTTTGCACGTACTTCCAGTACAGCCGGTAGTTGTACGAGCTCGACAGCTGGGTCACAGCCATGCAAGAGTCATAGCTCCGTGTCGGCATCCCTGTCCCCCTCCCCACCCGAATCATCTCGCACATCGGTGAGTGTGCCCGCTGACGGCTTTCTCGGCAATAAATATTCAATGGACGGCGAAGCAGAGGGGCAAGCAGATGCATTGCCACCTGCTGTGCCCGCTCTATGTGCGCGCAATGTGTCGCGCTCACATACCCATAGCCACACCGGCGAGGAGAGCAAGTGCCACAAGTGCTGTAATGGTCACGTTCCGCATGTTGCTGTGCGCGAGTGAAATGCCAATGGTTGCAGTAGGGGGGGAATGTGTGGCGGTGAGTGGCTTTGCAGCTGCGAAGACTGACCGCAAACGACAGCCGACCACACCCCCGGATGATCCACGTACCACACACGACATGGCTGCAAGATCGAAGCATGGCGCAGTGGCTGGAGCACGGCTGGAGTCGTCGAGCAATGGCTTCGATGACTACTGTCCCTTTCTTCTTACCTGTTCAACGTGTGGGGTCATCGTCATAGACCATGAGCCAGAAGCAGGCAATGTCGTTTACCGCTATCAAGCCGCGCGATTGACACGCCGCCGGAAGGCGGGAAATACTGCCAACAAAAGGGGGCTGCTTACGCAAGGGCAAGTGCAAGGCTAATCACAGCGCCAAAGACGGCGATGGCGATCGAAGCGGTGGGGGCAGCCGCCACAGCAGCCGAAGTCGCGGTCCCGGTCGAGTTGGACGCCGGCGGCGGCGGCGGCGACGTCGGGTTGCCACCTGCCATGATGGGCGAGTACGCCATGTATGACTTGGTCGTGCCGGTCTTGGTGTGGCACCCGCCGACGATGAAGACCTTCTCATCCGAGGCAGCCCCGGTGCAGTCGGTCGAGTCGTAGGTGTGCTCCATCACGACCGTGGCGTTGGCAAAGTACTGAACCGAGGTCGAGGCCGTCTGCTGGACACACGTGTTGTTTGCGTGGATCATGAACAGCTGGGTACCCTGCTTGTTGGCGTTGGCATCGGTGCAGTCGGTGGTGAGGTACTCGTACCTGTAGACCGTGTGCGCATCAGGCGTCGGAAGCGCCGACGGACAATCGAGTTTGTTCGAGAGGTAGCTGCCCGAGTTGTTCTCGCAGAACGTCGCGGAGCACGTCGTTGTCAAGTGCCGCACCCATGTGGTGATTTGGTTGGAGCAGCCACCTCCGATAAACTTCTCATACCGGTAAAAGTCGGCATGGACCATGACCGCAAGGGCTGCGACGACCACTCTGTGGCGCCAGCGTGGGTGAGTTGCAATTTTTCTGAATTTTGCCGCACCGGGTCGTTTCTTACCCCCTCCTCCTCGTGCACCGCTGCTAGGCCGGTGGCATGCGGTCTACGAGAGCACATGTACAGCTATGCTGTGCAACAGCAACGTGGGTCACTACAGTTGCAGCTAGGTAGTCAGGCAGCGGCAGAAGCTTACAGCGTGGCGAGGACAGACGAGATACGGGACATTGAATCCAAATATTCAAGACGTGTGTTGCGGGCAGAGCGACACAAACCCACGCAGACGCGCCACTGACGTCGGCAAAGCCCCCTCCCCCAACACGTTCAGTTCCGCAACGCTACTGCAAGCGCCTACAGATGCACATTCATTGCGATCTTGTTCCTCAATGTGAAATGATGGTGCACATGATTTACTTGGCGCATCAGCCTCCGGCCCCACTATTGTTGCGCATCCGGAGACGTGCAGCATGGCACATGTAGCTCGCCACGGACGGAGCTCGCTACGGACGGAGCCCGCTACACAAGAAGAATCGCGAGTCCAAGGCTAGCAGCAAGAGTGGCAAAAGCGGTCGATGCAGCGGGGACGGCGACCATCGCGGGCGAGGTCGAGCTGCCTGTCGTGTTCGACGGCGGTGACGGATTGTTGGCCGCCGAGAACGGCGAGTATGCCATGTACGATGTCGTGCTGCCGTCGTCAGTCACTGTCTGGCAGCCACCAACGATGAAGATTTCCTCCTTGATGGCGTTGCCGGTGCAGTTGATGGTGTTGAACGTCTGTTCCATGACGACGGTCTCGTTGGCCGAGAATAGCACCGACTTGGTCGGCGATGTGCGCACACACGAGTTGTTCCTGTAGGTCACGTACAGCGAGATGCCGTTGGGCTCGATGTTGCCCACAGCGGTGCAGTTGTCGGTTTTGTACTCGTAGCGGTGCACGGCATGTGTCGGCGGCGTTGGCATTGCGGACGGGCAGCTCTCAATCTCTGAGACGTGGCCATTTTCGTTCTCGCACGGCGACTCGGAACACGACTTGCCGTCAACACCGCTTGTCAAACAGAGAGGAGATCCTGTCCACAGTTACTGCCAATGAACGTGGTTGTCTGGAACACAGCTGCATTCGTCATGACCGCAAGGGCGGCGACGACAGCTCTGTAACTCGCGCATCGTGTGAGTTGTAAAATATCTGTGGCATCCCCGCACCGGGGCGTGTTCCTGCTCCCAGTCGGCTGCACAGTCCTGCAGTGAACGAGAGCGGCCCAAGAACGAACTCGGTGGCTACGTTATGCTACTGTAAGGCATGTGTTAGCCTTTGGCTGTGGGGCATGCAAACGACAGCGTACAGCGTGGCGAGGACAGTCGATGTGCTCGGCATTGAATACAATATTCAAGTTGCGTGGTACCCGCTCGCCACCCAAACCCACGCCGAGGCGCAACTGACGTCGGCAAAGCCTTGCGGGACTTACGTCACGGCCAACACCCACCACCCACCACGTGCCACACAACCGACACCAATCTTGCTAGTGCTCAGGACCAGTCATATGGTGTCGATGAAACCCGGCCACACCCGCGACTCTATGCATCAAGCATGTTGGTAACAGCAGCCTCGTTCATCATGCTTGCACCCTTTCCGCCCGCCGCCCGCCGCCACGACCGGCCGGTTCCTCCCCAGTTTGCGCTCGCACCACGCCCACTGCCGCTCCTCGCCCAACGTGCAACCACCTCACGTCACGTGCCCGTCCCATGCCGACGTCCCGTGGCTCGTCGCGTGCGTCGTCACGTCCAGGCACGGCACGGAGCATGTCTTCCCGTCGGTCGCCCGGAGGAGCAGCAGGCGGTGTGGGACATGGCCTCACCCTTCAACGAGCAGTCTCGTTTCCCTCGACACCGACGCCGGCCGAAATGGCCATGATGAACCCAGCACTCAGTGGCGTGCCATCCAACGCGGTACCTCGACTTGGCTCGCTCTCTCATAATGCCCTTCGCTCGGTCATGATCGAGTCTGGCATCACTGGCGTCGAATCGACCCCGCCTGACGCGAGCCATGCTCGACGGGCTGGTCATTCGCCTGCTCGTTCTGGTCAGCAGCCGGCCGCCACTCCGCCGCTGCTCTCGAGGCAGGGATCAACTCTGGACGCACCGACTCGTGCCAACGTTCCGCCTGCCCTGCCGAGCTCTGTCACCTCGCCCATCGGTCATCATCATCCCTCGTCAGCGTTGCGCCATTGGCATCGGGAGACACCGCACTCGCCGCTCCTGGCCGCCCTCTCGCTCCCACTGCAGGCTGCCAAGCGCTTTGCACAGGTCCTCGGCGCGGTGGCGGTGGCCCATGCGCTCAAGCTTTGGCTGGTGTATCGGAGGACTGCCGCAGGCGAGCAGGGCCCAGGCGACTCTCGCGCGCCTCACTCTCTGCCCCAGCCACCGACCGTCCGCCTCACGGCTGCCACGCCTCCGATGTCCTCTGAGGACGAGGTCACAGTCGTTTCGTTCGCGCTGCCACGGCACGAGCGTGTGCCGCGCGTCCCGCTGCCGCCGTCGCTCCCGGCGCCGGCCCCGGTCACCGTCCTCGACCGCTCGGTCGATCGTGTCCGCTCGTTCTGCCTTGTGCTCGGCGCCATCGCCACCTGGCTCGCGCTGCGCACCATCCCGGTGTGGCTTCTTTTCATACTCTCGCTTGCTGGCGTCTACTACTCGGAGGCCATTGTCCGGGCGTGCGCGCGGCTCCAGCACCCGCTTCCCGCACCAGCACCAGCTGCTGCACCCGATGCCGGCTCGGCGTCTGCAGGCCGCCGGCGCAAGATCCGCAAGGTCCGCAAGCGACGGGCGAGGCACTCGCCATCATCACACAGACATCTCAAGCCGTCGCGCCTTGCACCGCAACGACTGCCATCGCTGCCGTCGGCGTCGGCGTCGGTCTCAAGCCCCGACTCGGACTCGGGCGCGGGCTCGTTTGCCTCGTGGTCCGACTGACTGCAGTTTATGCCTCCTCGGCAAGCCCGGTCCCAAACCGCCTCCGGTAGTGCTCGGCGCGGGCGATCCTTGCTGCGCGGGCTTCGGTCACTGCGCGGCAGAGGTCCAGGTACGCCAGCTTGTGGGCAGGACGGGTCCACGAGTGTGGGTGGCACGGCCACGGACGGCCGGCCTGATCGTCACTGTCCGCATCATCGTCGCTCTCGTCGACAAGGTCGCTCGAGAAGAGCGGCGACGACGAAGACGGCGGCGGTGGAGCCCGGTGTGCAGCTCGCTTGAGACGAGTCGACCGCCGGAGGCGAGGAGCCAGCCCACCCGTTGTCCGATGCTCGAGTAGAATTGCTACCGGACTCGGCTCGGAGCTGAGGAATGTGCGGCTTTTTCCTGAACCTGGTTGATCACCGCCGTGATCACCGCCGCCCCGCCTCGGCGACGGCGAGCTTGGCGGCGTGCAGCTAGCGCTCGAACTCGACGAGCTTGAAGAGCTCGATGTGAACGAAAGGTTGATCATGTGCGGAACGTGGTATGGTCGCTTGGCGGGCACTGGCACAGGAAGCGGCGCCCGCGTCCGCAGTCGCCCAATCCGTCTCGCCCGTCGCATGTCACTGGCGATCGATCGCGCACCCGCCACCCCCCCCCCCCCCACCGTGTCCACCCACCCACCCATACATAGATACACACATACACCGATCGCGCGCCATGAGTAGCAGGTGCAAGCAAGAGCGAATGAGGGAGGGGGCTGGGGTGGGAGAAGATCACATCGTACCTTTGGAAGGGGTCAAGTGGGTGGGCGGATGGGTGGGCGGGTGGCTCGCTCGGCCGGCGGGCGAACGGCGAGTCTGCCGGTCACTCGACTCATCTCACCACCATGCTCCGCCGACGACATTGGCCATGGCGGCAGGCGGTGGCGACAGCCACAGCAGCAGGAGCACGGCGTATGGGCAAGATGATGGTGGACGGGAGACGTGGCGTGTGTGACGCACTTGTAGCAGAGACCGTTCCAAGCTCTGCCGATGTTGTGGTTGTGGGTGGCGGGCACGCAGGGCTGGAGGCGGCGGCGGCGGCGGCACGGGTTGGCGCGTCGGCAGTCATTGTCAGTCGGTCCCGGGCGGATCTCGGCGTCATGTCGTGCAATCCTTCCATTGGCGGCATTGGCAAAGGTGCGCTTGTTCGGGAAATCGATGCGCTGGACGGCATCATGGGTCTGGCGGCTGATCACGGCGGTGTTCAGTTCAAGGTACTCAACGCGTCAAAGGGCCCGGCTGTCCATGGGCCACGGGCGCAAATGGATCGTGATCGGTACAAGGAAGGTGTATGGAGAGTGCTGGCAGAGGATGATCGGTATGCAGAGCGGCTGCGAATTGTTGAAGCGTCGGCAGAGGACATTGTGCTGTCCGCTGATGGCAAGCGGGTCGAGGGTCTGGTCCTCGGCGACGGCTCGGTCATTGCTGCACCGACGGTTGTCCTCGCCACAGGCACCTTTCTTCGCGGTGTTGTTCACATTGGCGGCGAGTCGCGACCGGCAGGTCGGGCCCAGGAGGCACCGGCGATTGGGCTGGCACATACGCTGGAAGAGAAGCTTGCGCTGCCGCTTGCGCGGCTCAAGACCGGGACGCCACCGCGGCTGGCGGCCAACTCGATCGTGACTGACGGCCTAGCGGTGCAGGTGGGCGATGAGCCGCCAGTCCCATTCTCGTTTCTCTCGTCGGGCTGTAGCCTCGTCTCTGGCGACGAGGCCATCAAGTGTTATATGACCCACACCAACGCGGCGACGCATGCGGTGGTAGCGGGCGCCATGGAGCTGTCTCCGGTGTACCTCTCTGGCGAGGGCGCCGGCGTCGGCCCGCGGTACTGTCCTTCGCTCGAGGCCAAGGTCGACCGGTTCCCAGACAAGGCTGCGCACCAGGTGTGGCTCGAGCCTGAGGGCATTGACTCGGACGTGGTGTACCCCAACGGGATTTCAAACGCACTGCCGCTCGAGGTCCAGGAGAAGCTGGTGCGTACCATTGCGGGGCTGGAGCGTGCTGACATTCTTGTCCCAGGCTACGGGGTCGAGTACGACTACGTGAACCCGGCCAAGGCGCTGACGCCGTGGCTGGAGACGCGGCTCGTGGCGGGCCTCTTCCTTGCCGGCCAGATCAACGGGACGACCGGTTATGAGGAGGCTGCGGCGCAGGGCGTCATTGCCGGGCTCAACGCCGGGCGACGGGCGCTGAGCAGAGCTGGTCCCCCGTTTGAGCCATACGTGCTCTCGCGGGCCGACGCCTACGTCGGCGTCCTCATCGACGACCTCATCACCAAGGGCGTGACCGAGCCGTACCGGATGCTGACATCGCGGGCCGAGTTCCGGCTCGCGCTGCGGCCGGACACCGCCGACGCGCGGCTCTCGCGCGACGGGCCAGGGGTGAGCAGTGTGCGAGCGGCGCGTGCTGCCCGTGTCGAGGAAACTGCGACCGAGCTGTGGGCGCTCCTCGACGAGAGCGTAGCACTGACGCCGTACGAATGGTCAACGAGGCTGGGCATGGCGGTGGCACAAGACGGGGTGCGGCGGTCACTGGCAGCGATGCTCGACCGGCCGGGCGCAGACGTACAGGCGCTGGTGGCGGCGGTCAATGCCGCGTTGCCCGGCATGGTGCCCGAGCGAGTGATTGAGCTTCTCGACCACGACGCTTCGGCATTGAGCGGCGCGGCTGCCACACGGGTCGGCATCCGCGGTCGGTACCAGCACTACCTTGCGCGCGAGGCTGCGCGGGTGGAGTCAATGACCGCCGCCACTGGCCTGCGGATTCCCGAGTGGCTCGAGTACGAGACGCTGACTGAGCTCTCGCTGGAGGAGCGCGAGAAGCTCAGTATGGTCCGGCCGGCGACGCTCGCTGAGGCTGCGGCGATCGAGGGCGTGACGCCGAACGGGGTACACCTTCTGATGCGGGCTGTCTCGCGTCGCACAACTTCGTGATACAGCCGCGTCACTGTAGGCTGCCGACCGGAAGCGATGACGGCGGCGCACCAACGGGATCAAACGGGAGGTGGACAAACGGCAGCTCCGCTGACCCGGCAAAGGGCGGAATGAGGTACGGCGCGAGGACTGGTGGGACAGAGATGCCTGTGGGAGTCTGCCATGCTTCGAGAAGCGCGCAGAGAGTTCGATGGGTGGCGACAAGGGTGGCATTAATCATGTGTACGTGGTTACGTGACGGCACGGTCCGAACGTCAAGAGCGCGCGCCTGGTAGTCGGTGCACGACGAGGCCGAGACGAGCTCGCCCCATCGGTCGGGCGCGAATTCGGGCGCGGCTGCAAACTCGGCTTCGATGTCAAACTTGAGCGCGGCCGCATGCGAAAGGTCTGCCGCTGGCATAGCGACGAGCCGCGTCGAGAGCTCGAGCGAAGCGTAAAATTCGAGGGCGATGTCGACCATCGAGTCCAGCTCGGCACGCGCGTCGCTTTGCGAGGCGGCGATGACAAACTGCTCTACCTTGTCAAAAACGTGGACTCGGTACAGGCCCGACGCGCTCCGCTCGCTGGCCTCAGCACGGAAGCACTGCGAGAAGCCTGCGTAGCGGAGCGGGAGCAGATCGGCGTCGAGGAGCTCGCCGGCATGGAGAGCGGCTAGAGGTTGCTCCGCCGACGGGATGAGCGACTGGCGATTGCTGAGCGTGAACAAGGCAGCCTCGGCAGCTGGCCCGAGCTGACCGGCGCGAGTCAGCATGTCATCGGCCATCATGAGCGGCGGAGCGAGTGCAGCAAAGCCGCGCTCGGCGAGAAAGGCAAGGCCGTACGACGCCAAAGCGCGATTGAGCGCCAGGCCCGGCCCGCACAAGAAATAGCCGCGCGAGCCGGCGACTTTGGCGCCGCGGGCAAAGTCGGCACCACCGATCATGTGAAGGAGGACGTGGTGGCGATGGAGATCAGTCGGCGCGAGGTAGCCCGAGTCGCGGGAGGCGACAAGCGAGCGAACCACTGTCAGCTCTGCCGGCACCTCTGTGTCGACCAGATTGGGGATGGCGGCGAGTGCTGCAGCTCGGGCGGCCAGATGCTCGGCCAAGCTCGCGTCTAGAGCGGCAAGCTCGTCTTTGAGCGCCTGTCTCTCTGCGACCAGCTCAGAAGCAGCCTCGCGGCGATTGCTCTTGTACGCCGCCGCGATGTCGGCCTGGAGCGCCTTGGCCGACACCCGTAGCTCTTGAGCGCGTGCTTTCTCTCCACGGACGGCAGCATCGGCAGCTAGAGCGTCATCGAGCAGGTGTGACGGGTAGCCGCGGGCAGCCAGCGAGTGTTCCACGGATTGTGGAGAGTGGCGGAGAGTGGCGAGGTCGAGCATGATTGGCTGGTGGCGGACGATGCGGTCGCCGTGTTTGTCTTGCGGGGAGGAGCGAGGGAGCGGGAGAAGCGACGAGAAGGGTAGAGACAGCTCGCGCCGGGAGGGAGGACGAGTGTTCTTGGATAGAGGAAGGGTATATGGGTACGGGAGTCAAGCTCAAGAGATATGAGAAGACCCTTGTGGTGCTCTTTGAAGGCCTCGTGGGGCAAGTGGTCGAGGTGGAGACGGTGTTGGGGACGGTACTCCGAGGAAGGGTCTCTGCTGTGGAATCGACCATGGGCATGCACTTTGTCGAAGCTTGGCAATGGCAAGAAGCTCTGGCGGGTGCTACCTGTACCTCGGATGGCTCACCCTCGCCCGGCCCGCCGCCATCGGCCCTGCATCTTGGCGCAACCTATCTCTCCGGCAAGTTCATCCGCTACCTCATGCTCCCGGAGGAGATGGACGTCCCCGCCGTACTAGAGGACAGGATGCGGAAGCGTGAGGCCTCTCTGCTCTCATCCAAGCGGATGATCTGGGTACCTGCCTACATCCCCCTCCTCTCGAACCTGCATCGCACATCGAGGCTACATCGCACAGCTCGCGGCCATCAACTAGTGATGCGGGCCCGAGCTTGATAGCTGAGAGCCATGACCAATGAAGGTATGAACGTATCGCAGCCTGCGCTGCTGCCGATGGAGGTTGGGTGGACATCGGTCGCCTACGGAGGTGGACATTGGCATCGACAGCCTGCCTCCTCACACGCGATCCGGGGTGCGGTAGGCAGCAGCAAGTGAGAGCTGGGGCAGGCGGGGTGAGCGGGCCGGCGGCACGAGTCGGGGACGTGGGAGAGGGAACACTCGACGTGAGAGCGGCAAAGCAAGATGGTGCCGTCGTTTGGCCAGCTGAGCAGGAGCTGGAGTGGGCGAGTGGGCATTGTGGTTGGTGCTGGTGTCTTGGGATTGGGCGTGGGTGCGTTTGCGGCGGCAGCGGTGGGCTTGGTGAAGGCGGTCGTGTCGCGGCCAGTGCTGGTGAGCAAGGCTATGGAGATGGGCGCCAAGCGAGTGGTGGTTGTGCCAGCATCGACAAAGGGGGACGATGGCCAAGTGCGGGAGGTGGAGGAGGGAGGCAGCGATGGCGATGTCAAGATCCTTGGCGTGCTCTTTGATATGGACGGTACGCTGGTGGAGACGTTTGGCATCTGGGCGACGCTGCTGGATGCGTGCGCGAAGGAGATGGGCTACAAGGACGGCGTCGACCGCGAGGCCTACCGCGGCGTGTTTGGCCAGCCGATGGAGAAGAACGTCGAGGTGTTTATGCCGGGGGCCGATGTCTCCGCCGTGACCGCCTACTGCAATGCGCACTACGGCGAGTACCTCGACCAGCTTCAGGTGCTGGATGGGGCGTTGGAGGCGGTCGACGCCGCAGTGGCGCTGTTTGGCTCGCGGGTCGGGCTCGTCACCAACTGCCCGGCAGCTATTACCCAGCTCATCCTGCAGGCAGCCAAGCTCGAGTCGACGTTCAGTGTGGTGGCGTGCTCGGGCGCCGAGGCTGTGCCGGCGACTCAAATGCTGAGCCCGCGCGCGAGTGGAGCGCGCAAGCTCCGTGGTAAGCCGCACACCGACATGCTCGACTATGCCGCGGCGCAGCTCGGGCTGGACACTTCCGAGTGTCTGATGGTCGGCGATACGCGGTACGACATGCTCGCCGGCGAGGCCGCAGGGTGCGTGACGGTCGCAGTCGAGCCGTCGCCACTGGCGCACGTCCAGCTCGCAGGCATCGAAGAGTTTGGCGCCTGGCTCCGGCATCGGCCGCGCACCGCTGGCGAGTAGAGGTTAGTCAAAGTGGACAAACTTGCGGCAAGAGAGCGGAAAGATGGTGAGGACGGTGACGCCAAAGAGGCCGACGACTTCGGCCACCAGGAGGCCGACGAGCGGCGACCAGAGCTGCGGAGTGGTAAGGGTAAAGTGGGGACGGGCCGAGGCGTAGACTAGGGCGCCGAGGACATAGACCAGGATGCAGGTGAGGAGGGCCCAGCCGCCGGTCCGGGCCACGCGGCGGATGACGGCAATCGAGTACGTGTGCGGGACGTGGTCGCCATTGTGGGCCGGCCAGACCAGGAGCGGATAGATGACAGCAGGCGCCATCAGAAGCGCCATGCCCAGGAGGGTGTAGAACTGCGGCGAGGAGAACCAGAGTGCAAAGCCGGCCTCTTCGCCGGCCCAGAACTGCTCCGATGAGCCGGCAAAGAGAATGCGGGTGTGCGAGAGGCCGACAAGAGCAAAGGTGACGACGTAGGCCAGGATCCACTCATCGTGGATGGCGATGAGCTGGAACCAGTTCCTCGAGTCGCGCATGCGGAACCAGACTCTTGCAAAGCCTGCAAGCGATGAGAGGACCATGCCGACCAGCAACAGCGCCAGCCAGAGCGGAGAGAGGGGGCCTGTTCCCGAAGTGAGGAAGAAGAGCGACCAATCAGGAAAAGCAGCGGACAAGTACGCCATGCACGGCAGCATCAACATCGACTGAAACAGCAGCGTATACGTCGCGTACTCTGTTTTCCTCCTAGAGTGAGTCCAGTTCGGCATGAGGGCGGAAGGGGAGGGGGGGAGGGAGGGGGGGGTACTTGTCCGGTACCGAGTTGGAACGCCA
>NW_013657617.1:172862-205260 GCF_000142905.1 Thecamonas trahens ATCC 50062
ACTTGTCCGTACCATTGACAAGGAATGATTCGGTTGAGCGGAGGGCAAAGGCTGCCGAGCATGCAAACGAGGCGCCGAGGGCAAAGGAGCCCGGGAGGGCGGAGAGTAGCATTCCCCAGTTGGGGAGGGGGGGGGGGAGGGGGGGAGGGGGGGGAGGGGGGAGTGAGGTGGGGGTATGGGTATGGGTAGTGGTGTGGGAATGTGGGAGGGAGGGAGGGAGGGGGGGAGTGAGGGGTGAGGAAGGAGAGAGGAAGGTTTGGCCGGAATCGACTGATTGGGGGGGGGGGAGGAACACTGTTGTGAGTGGTGATGAGTGTACATCCGTGCTGGCTTGGAAGGAAAGAGGGGAAGGGGAAGGGGATGGGGATGGGTGGATGTGATCGTTCAGTATGGTGTTCATCGACGGTCCATCGCATACTTGGACGAAGCCATGTGGGACGGCTTGGACAACAACAAAGTCGCCAGGTGATGGTAGCAGACGGAAGACGTCGAACACGACCACCGCGACCCAGCTAGCGACACTCCTCTCTCCCTCTCTCTTTCAGTTCAACACAAACATGTCCGCAGGTGCTCTTGGTTGTACGTCATAGTGTTAGCTTGTGGGTGGGTGGGGAGGGAGGGAGGGTCGTGTGGTGTGGTGTGTAGGGTGGGGGGGGGGGCGGGGGGGGGGGGGGGCGGGGGGGCGGCGGTCTTTCTTCTGTCACATGTTCTGTCACATGCTCTGTGGTTGGCTGTGCTGTCTTTGGCTGGAGCCGGGGTACCAGCGGACAGCATTGAGCAGGATATGCTACATGCAGTTTGGTTGCTGTGGGTCTGGTGGTGTAGGTCTGGCGGGAGTCCGCGGCGCAGCGGGTGGCCAAGTGGGAAGGAAGCGGGCGGGTGACGTGGTGCTACGACCTTTTTCCTGAGAATGGCGAAAACTCACGTGTGATCGATCACGGGTGGCGGGGCTTGACTGGACGGGGTGGGGACAGCGATCAAGCCGGCTGATGCCGTGGCGCAGGAAGTTGCGACTGCCAACAAGGGCGACATCGAGGGCAAGACTGGCAAGACTTACGGCACGTTTGATGTGGTGTCGTACGGCACCCAGCTGGTGGCCGGCACCAACTACTTCCTCAAGATCAACACTGGCGACGAGCACATCCATGCCCGCGTCTACAAGGACCTTGGCGGCGACTACTCGGTCCATTCGGTCCAGGAGGGCAAGTCGGCCGACGATGAGCTGGCGTACTTTTAATCAACGGCCCTTGTGCGCTTTTCCCCGATGGCAATGCCGTAAACGACACAGCCCAGGTGACGGCCTACGACGATGGCATCCCGTCGCGAATGCCGATGGCAAACGTGATCCGCATCAACGACTCCAGGAACGTGTACAGCGCTACCCGCGTCTCGGCTGTCCGCACAAATGCGCTTGCTGCATACGTCTTGTCCAGCGCGGTGGCCCGCGCGCCCTGCAGCGCCCACGGCGCATCGGTTAGTGCAAGCGCGGCGAGAAGATCGTCGGCGAGCGTCTTCTGCACAAGGCCCACCCGGATCCAAACCCGCAGGAGCGCCGACGAGCTCACGCCCATCGCCTTGAGACCGGCCAGCGACTGTGCCACCGCGCCCGAGCCGGCTGCGAGGCACTTGAGGACCCGCTTGAAAGGCGCCGTCAGCCGCAGACGGGACTCGCGCGCCCCGTCCAGAAGCACCGCCTCGAGCGCCGCCACGAGCTCGTCGACATGCGGGTTGTCGGCCGTCACCGCCATTTCGTCGTCGTCCGCCCGCGTGCAGTGCGAGAGCATTGCCTGAAGCGCCTTGTTGAGAGGCTCGAACATCATGTTGAGCTTGGACACATCGTCGGCGCGCACAACCTCCCACGCATCGTCGTCCGAGTCAGAGTCTAGGCCAGGACGAGGGCCCGAACCTGAGCCCGAGCCCGAGTCCGAGCCCGAGCCCGATGAAAAGATCAGAAGCGACGCGGAGGCGGGCGAGGCAAGCGACGATGGGCCTGGTGGCGCGAGACACGTGTCCGAGGCGGGCGCCGGGCTTTCAGGTGCGTTGGCGGACACAGCGCCCAGCGCAACGCCTGGCACGGCGGCAAGGTGTTCACGGAGAAGTTGAAACCCCGAGGTCCGTGCCACAAGCAGCATCTTGCCTTTTGAGGTGAGCGTCACGCCGGCCGCAGCCTGTAGGGCGCGGATGAGCGAGAGGTCGATGACCTGCTTTCGCAGCGAGTAGCTAGCCACCAGATCGCGCGGGACAAACCACTCGCTGCCATCGACCGCCAGCAGCATCAGCACTACCTTGGCGCCAATCCGCCACCAGAGCGCGTTTTCTTCTGGCTGCAGGAGCTCGTTGAGCACGTCGAGACAGGCAGCGACTGCAGCCGCCGCTGGCGCCGACGCGGGAAGCGCCAGCAGACGGGTCGAGAGCACATGTGCACTCGCCTCGGCCACACCGTCAATCAGCGCCATCATGCGGTCGCGGGCGCCAGTCAGCGTCCTGCGCGCACTTGCCAGCCACTGCGGACCGAGTCCGACCTCAGCCAGCGCGTTCACCAATGTCAATCGCCCAGTGGTCGCGTTCTTCTGCTGAGCGTACAGCTCCAGCGCCCGCGGCAGCACCTCATCGCGGACGACATCCACCGACCCGGGCATGCTCTCACCCCCAAGCCCGTGGTACATGCTCGTTGGGCACCAGAACGTCTCGCCGTCAACAAGCGGTTCCTCCAGAATGAGCACTAGCGGACCGTGGAGCTCGTCCAGACCAGCGAGCGCCGCTCCGTCCGGGTTGATCGGTGGCCAGTCGCCCGGCCAGTCCTCGACGTAGTAGCCGACCAGGCCAAACGGCACCGTCCTCCGTGCCACCACCAATTCATCACCTCCTCCGGCGTTGCTACTACCAGCAAGTAGCGCCGCTATGCCCTCGCGAAAGGCTGCATCTGATCCGCGCGGCAGAGCGTCCAGAGCCAGAACGGCGACATGATCCGAGTCGGGCGAGGGCGGGAGGAGGACAACGGCGCGAATGTCGGACTCATGACGAGTTGGAATGAGCCTCGCTGCAGCCGAAGCTACCGCTGCAGCCCGAGCCGAGTCCGACAAGCCCTCAGAGCTGTTGGCCACATCAGCCAGACTCGCCACTATGGCATGGCCCGAGGTGATGCTGGTGAGACCAGGTTTACAGCCTGCTGCCGCCGCCACTGCCGTGAGCAGTCCCCGGCTCCGTGTTGCACTGAATGACCTTGGTGGTGTGAACGTTGCCATAGGCCAGCTGTGTGGGTGGTGCGGGACAGGTGGCGTGGTGGGTGGGGATGTGGGAGGGGGGGGTGAGGGGGTGACAGGCGGCGTGTGCGTGTGCGACAGAAGCTTTGGGTTTGGAGGAGCAATACCAGGAAGCAGCGGGTGAGAGCAGCGGGAAGGGGCAGCGGGAAGGGACAGGGAATGGAAGCAGTACTTGTGCAAGAGTATCCAATGATCACCGCTTCATGATATGCGTTCATGCTGCTGTAGATCGCGGGCTCGATGGCGGCGCGCGCTGGTCATCGTCGCGGGCTGTGGCTGCCGTACATCTTGCGGGTACGGACCGACTCGGGATCGCCATTGAGTTGGGCGTCGAGGGCGGCGCGATGCCGCCGCATGACGTCGGGCGAGAGAACCGAGAGCATGTCGACGATCTTCTTGCGCTCGTGTCGCCGAAGAGCCTCACTGTCTTCGGCAAGCGCAAAGAAGGCATCAACGTCGACATCGATGTCCGCATCTCCGTCTCCCTCGTCATCTCCCACACTTGCGCTTGAGCGCGCCGTCTTTCTCGTCCGGGCCGCGCGCCAGACTTCAAACCTGCGCGATGATGGCAGCGCGTCGACGGCGGCCTCGAGCGGCTCCGAGTCGCCGACCGCGGCGGCGACGCCCTCCCTGGCATTGTCAAACGCGCACTCATCAGCGAGCACAACGTTTGTTTGCGAGACCGCCAGAGCAGCATCGTCATCGCCATCAGCATCGGCGACCACAGTCGCATCATCTGCCCGGCGCCATCGACCAGGCATGGACCCATCGCCGCCACGACGTCGTCCGACCCAGCGAGCGTCTCTCATGCGGCCAAACTGACGCGGACGGCCTGAGACGCCCCACCCGCCCAGCGGCGCCACCGCTCGCGGATCCATCCTCCTCGCGTGGACTGCTGCGAGTGTGGGTGGGGTCGAGTTGGGTGCGGGTGCGGGTGTGGGGCTCCGAGTCGCTGTTGTTGCTGTCCCGCTCCGTCCCTCCCCCCCCCCCCCCCCCCCCCCCTGCTCGCTCGAACTCTGTTGCCCTGGTCCCGTCACTCCACTCTCTCTCTCGCCCCCCCCCCCCCCCCACTGCAAGCTTCTTCATCTTTGTCATACTCGGGCGAATGCTCAAGTGCTGACGCGGCAGTGGAGCTAGGCGGCGTCGAGGTGGTGACGGGCGAGGCGGGAGACAGACAAGGGCTCGGTACAGGCGGACGAGGTGGACGGACAACGCCATCGGTACGCTCCATCTCTCATATGATGGAAGAGGATGAAGAGAGGCTGAGGGGCGGCGGAGATGCGGTGATGTCTCCTGACGAACTGTTTTTCAATGAGAACGTGAACAATGCGTTTGCGCCTGAACACGTCGATCGTGAGGTCTACACCGAGCATGTGCTATCGATGACACACGAGGCACAGGCTCTGGCTGCTTCACCGCCAGTGGAGGCGGGGATGAGCTCTGTGGCTGAAGAAGGCGCAACGGTGCCGGATGCGACGCTGCTTGTCTCAGCAGCGTGGGACGCCAACGACCGCGTCCGCAAGATCTCACTCCAGCTCGACGATCCTGCGCTGCGATCCAAGCGGTCGTTTGTCAAGTACGTCAAGGTCATGATGGATATTGCCTTTCCGGTCGACGTCGCTGTCTACGAGCCGGCATACTCCGAGTACGTGCTGGTGGAGGCCAATCCGCCGACCTCGCTCCCGACCGAGCTCATCACCACCCTGCTTGCAATCGACTCGTCGGACGAGCCGGTGTACAAGATCCGGCTCTATCGGCTTGCACTCGACGAGCCATTTGCCTGGGGCCGTGCCGGCACGTCGGCTCCAGCCACGCGACCGCCATCCAGCAAGCGCAAGGTCACGGCGGTGTCGCGGTCAGCGACGTCTACGCGGATCGCTGCACTCCCAACCATCGCCTCCGACTCGGTCTCGTCCGACTCGGGCGTTTGCGCGCACGAGAACGAGCTTGTAGCGCGCGGGCTGAGTCAGCATAACATGTCTCTCGACAATCTACTTTCGATCAAGGCCGCCACAGTCGATGGCGCAGTCGACGTCTCGCTGCTCAAGATGTTTTCGGCCGAGCGGTCGTCGCTCAAGTCGTGCGAGACATCCGAGGCAACATCCTCGCTCGGGCCCGGAGCGTCAGGCGGTGAGCTGGGCGGAGGCGCCGACATCGGCTCGGCGGGCAAGCGGCGGTTCCGGCACCGGCGTCTGTTCCCGTTTGAGGCACACGGCGGCCAGGCGGCGGCGCCGCATCCGTTTGTCGACGGCAACTCGCGGATCACGGTCATCGACTACTCGCACGAGAAAAAGCGCATGTTTGAGGTCGACTCGGTCGACGAGCTGCTCGCGCGGCCCAAGCCCGAGTGGGCGCACGTCCGCTGGGTCAACGTTGAGGGCGTCGACGTGACCATCCTCTCGCAGCTCGGCGCAGCGTACAAGCTCCATCCGCTGTCTGTGGAAGACGCGGCGACGCTGCCGCACCAACCTAAGCTCACGCGGTTTCCGGGCCAGTTCTTCCTCCTCCTCTACGCCATGCACATGTATGTCGACAACGACGGCGGGCGGGCGGTGGCCTCGGTCTCGCCGACGTCGCTGCCCGGCGCCACGCCGCTGCATGCCAACGCGGCATCTGCGGCGCACGCTGCGGCTGATGCGTCCGAAAGCGACGACGTGGCCAGCCCGGCAAGCGTTGCCGGCGGCCACGAGTTTCGCGCCGAGCAGCTCTCCCTCTTTGTCCTCCGCGACATGGTCATCACCGTGCAAGAGGCCAAGCACCCGCAGTCGACGTACGAGTGCATTTGGAAGCCCGTGCTCGATCGTGTCAACTACCCCAACTCGAAGCTTCGCTCTGGCGATGCCACGTTTCTCATGTACGCCATTCTCGACTCGGTCGTCGACCAGGTCTTCCCCATCACCTCCTTTTGGGGCCTGCGCGTTGAGCTCCTCGAGGAGGCCATGATGAAGGCGCCCGACCGCACGCTGCTCGACACCGCCAGGCTGCTGCAGAAAGAGCTCAAGCGGCTGCGCACGCTGCTATGGCAGACCAACGAGCTCGTCATCTCGCTCCATCAAGACACCAACATGTCGCTCTCGACCCGCGCGTACATGACCGATGTCATGGATCACCTCGGGCTCAACATCCAGATGTGCTCAACCTACGTCGACGCCGCCGCCGCCGTCGTCTCCATGTACAATGATTTCCAGAACGAGGTCATGAACAACACCATGAAGCGCCTCACCGTCTTCTCCAACATCCTCATGCCGCTCTCGTTCCTCACTGGCACCTACGGCATGAACTTTGAGGTCCTCCCTGAGCTCACCTGGCGCTACTCGTATCTGTTTTTCTGGATCGTCGCCGTCGTCTCATCCGTTCTCCAGCTGATATGGTTCCACAAGAAGGGCTGGCTGTAGCACACCTCCACCACACCACATCTCTCGAGGGTGACTCGGCTCGCTGTCGCCGTGGCTCGCACGAGTGTTGGTCCTCCAAGTGTTTCGCCTCGACAATTTTTTGTCTCCTTCCACCCCCCACCCCCCATCCTCCCACCGCGAGAACAACACATCCCCCGCCAGTCAACTTTCCCTCCGTCGCCTCCCCCCCCTCTTACCCACCCCACCACACCACTCGCTCAGTGGAAGAGACCGAAGCTCTCCCAACACATCCCTTTGTGTGCTTGATTGTGGTACAAGGTCGTTGTACGCCACGAACGGCCTCATCTGAATAACCTCTCCCCCCCCCCCCCTTCCCCCCTTCCCCCCCTTCCCCCCCCCTCCTCCCTCCCTCCCACTCGCCGTCGCTCGCGTCGGACACTTTGAGTGGCAGCGAGCTGACCAAGGATTTGAAGTGGAGTCGAGAATCGAGCATGTCTTCTTCTCCTGATGTTGTTGCTGTGGCGGATGCAGGCCTGAGTGGCAGTGCTGATGCTGGTGTTGGTGTTGGTGCTGGTGTTGGTGTTGGTGCTGGTGGTGTGAGTGCCGAGGCTGCCCCTGCTGTGGCTGGTGGTGGTGGAGCTGTCGAGGTGGTGACCGGCTCGAGCATGCTGCGGCAGCGCAAGTCGGGCGAGGAGGCTGGCGCGAGCACGACGGCAGAGGGTGCGCGCGAGGTAGTGGCCAACACTGGAGTGGATGAGACCGAGTGGCCTGAGGGCGTGCAGCTCGGGATCACCCGCAAGAAGGAAGTGTTTGTGGTGCCGGACACGCGCGACTCGCTCGAGCGCGCGCTCGACTTTGGCTCGTGGTCGGCGTCCGAGTACCTTCGGCTCGCGCTGGTGGTCGGCGTCATCATCAACGCCATTGTGGCGCCGGGCTGGATGGTCATCGGCGCGTACGTGTTCTGGCGGCTCGGGTACGACCTATTCCTGGGCATTCTCCTCCGCAACCAGTCGCAGCGGCGGACGCTTACCCGCGGGTGGCGCGATCTGCGGGCCAAGGTCGAGGCCGGGAGCGCGACCAAGGTTGAGGCCATGTTCTACAAGTACGCCCGCTACTGGGTGGTTGGCACCATGTCCGGCTCGGCACGGTACAAGGAGGCCGGGCAGCCGTTTGACTTTGACTCTGTCCCCATCGAGTGCCAGTCATGGCTCGTCTACCGCGAGCTGGCAGACATTGTTCTCAACCTTGACGCGGCGGCACACCTTGTGTTCTGCTTCCGGTACTTTGAGGCGCCGGTGTCGGTCGGCTTTTGGGCAGTGATTCGTTACGTCCTCGGCCTCGCGCTCATCGTGTTCTCGTTCTGGGCCAAGAAGGACGCGTTGCGTGTGGTCAAGGACTTTGCGTGGTTCTGGGGTGACTTTTGGTTCCTCCTCTACTTTCCACCCAAGCCCAAGGGCTCGGGCTCGAGCTCGGGCTCGGAGACCGGGAGCGAGGCCGGTGGCGACGACTCGTTCGAGCTTGTCTTTGACGGCGTCTTTGAGATGTTCCCGCATCCGATGTACACGGTTGGGTACGGGTTCTACTATGGGCTTGCGCTCATGTCGCACTCGTACACGGTGCTGTACGTCTCGCTGCTCGGGCACATTGCGCAGCTTGTGTTCCTGGCGCTCGTCGAGACGCCGCACATCGACAAGACGTACGGGACCGGGCCGGAGGCGCCGGTGCGCAACCCGGCGGGCCTCGAGGCGTACTTTGCGCAGGACCTCATTGTGCTGGCGAACCTCAACCCGATGCGGGCGCTCGATGTGGCGACGGTCCTGCTTGTGGGGTACACGCTCTCGCTCTCGCTCTTTGGCTTCTCGTCGGCGTTCTACCTCTGCCTCGCGCTGTTTTGGCGGCTGGTGCACGTGACGCTTACCGGCGGCATCCTTTCTGCCCAGTCGGCGAGCGACTGGTGGATCCGGCAGTCTGCGGCGCGCGGGCTTGACCGTGTGCAGGCTTTCAACAACTGGAAGCACATCTACAACCTGACGCTTGTTCTCGCGCACGCCTCGTTCCTTGTGGCCGCACTCTGCGTCAAGTGGTCGGCACCGACGTTTACTTTTGGCCCGCTCCTGTTCCGCATCCCGACGGCAGCCATCCTCCTCGCAATCAACCTCTGGTCAGCGCGGTCGTCGCTCGACGTGCTCGGCGAGTACGGCTGGTTCTACGCCGACTTTTTCCTCCCGCTCCCGTCGCGCGAGCCCGAGTACACCGGCATTTATCGGTTCCTCAACAACCCGGATTCGGTGACCGGCTACCTTGGGTACTACGGGCTCGCGGTGCTGGCCAACGAGCCAGCCGTCGTCTTCCTCGCCATGTTCTCGCAGATCAGCCACTGGATGTTTGTCATCCTCGTCGAAAAGCCGCACATGCACAAGGTGTACGGTGAGGCCGAGCGCTCGGTCGGCGGCATCGAGAAGCACCTCAAGGCCACTCTCCAGCGCGAGCCCATTCGCAAGCTCATCGCCCATCCGTTTGCCCGCAAGATCTCCGAGTCGGCCCGCCAGCTCTCCGAGTCGGCCCGCGACATGACTGCCTCGGCCAAGACCTCGCTCGGCGAGTTCTCGGCCTCGGCCCGTGTCGTTACCTCGCTGGCTAAGGATCTCTTTGACAAGACCACCGACAACGCCAAGAAGATGACCTCGCACATCATTCCCGAGCCGCTTCCAGACTCGGATGATGACGAGCCTCCTGTTGGCGGCGCATCGTAAACCGTTGATCACATGACAGTAACTCCCGAGCCAGAGCCAGAGCCACGACCACTCGACTTGCCATCATGTCCGGCTCTGCGGGGACGAGTGGACGCAGCAGCCGCGAGCCGAGCAAGGCCAAGGCCAAGGCCAAGGCCAAGGCCAAGGACAAGGCCAAGGCCAAGGCCAAGAGCAAGGCCAAGGCCAGAGGTCGCGAGGCCGAGTTCCGTGAGCAGTTTAACCTCCCCACCTCGGAGCAGCTCATTCAGGGTAGGTCGTGTCGCGGGCGGAGGGAGGGGGAGGGGAAGGGGGCATGGGTGACTGTGACTCATGGCAAAGGCGGTGATGGATGTACCTACGACTACGTGGGTGGGTGTGGGCATGGGCGTGGGTGGGTGTGGGTTTGGTGACATAGACTACACGTGTGCGTTTCAGCGGGATGTGCTTGTGCATGGGCGGATGTACGTGTCGCAGAACTATGTCTCGTTCTGTGCCACGGTCTTTGGTTGGGTCACGCTCGTCATTATTCCGTTTGCAGAGATTGTGGCCATCGAGAAGCGCAATGCTGCTCTGGTCTTCCCCAATGCCATCGCCATTCGCACAAGGAGAAAGGACAAGTACTTTTTCGCTTCGTTTATCGTCCGCGACTCCGCCTTTCGTACCCTCACCTTTCTGTGGAAGAACGCCACGTCGGACGAGCCCATTCCGGTGGAGACCATGCTCTCCATGTCAAAGTCGCAGATTGACGACTACATTCTTCGTGAGAGCCAGGCCGAGGCCAACGGCGAGCGTGCTCGCCGATCGTCGGCCGCGCCGTTTGCGCTCAGCTCTTCGATCCCGAACATCCAGTTTGGGCTGCAGGAGTTCAAGGCGCCGACGCCTGGCGGCTCGGCTGCGCCGTCGATCGACGGCTCGTCTGACGACGGTGGTGTCTCGGGCGGCTCGGCGCTGACGGCTGACGACGGATCGAGCGAGTACGAGTACGAATACGTCGAGGTGGCCGACGATGGTGGCTCGGCGTCGGGCGGCGACGGGTCGTCACGTGCCGCGAGCGGGAGCGGCTCCGACACGGGCAACGAGCTCCACCCCCGGGCCGAGGCAGGGGCACCGTCGGGGCCTGTTGCGGCGGCGGACGCCGGGCCGCGACGCGCGTCCAGCCTCCCGGCAGGCGCCGGGCCGCGCATGGCAGTGTCGATGCCACGCATCGCGCTGGAGAACGCGGCGCGGCAAGCTGCCGGTGAGGTTGCTGGCGGTGTAGGCGGCGGCATTGGCGAGGGGCGGACCGAGTCGGAGCTCTCGGGCATCGACTCGACCATGGGCAGCGAGTCGGGCGCGAGCTCGGCAGCGACGCGTCCAGCAACGCCAGACATCACGCTCACTCTCGCAAGCGACCGGACCGGCACGGGCAGCGACGGCGGAGCGGCCGCGGGCGTCAGCAGCGGCGGCTCAGCAGGGGCACCCGAACCTGCTACCAGCACCGTGACGCCCCGCAAGCCTGGATGGGACGAGTTCCCGCTGTCCAATGCCTCGCTCCTCGGCTGCGGGTGTGCTCCGGACGACCACCACGAGCACGACCACGTGAAGGATGTGGAGCTGGCGGTGACGGTGGAGGGGCTGTGGGAGCTCATATTCGGCGACAGCTCGAGCTTTCAGCAAGAGCTCTTTGACGAGATTGGAAACACGGACCTGGCGTTTGAGGGTCCATGGGCGCCGAGCGCAGCGGAGGGCGGGCGGCCGAGCCGTGTGCAAAGCTTCAAGCAGACGGTCAAGTCACCGCTGGGGACTAAGACGGCGTCTGTGACCGAGACTCAGGTCCAGGTGCGATGCAACGCAGCACGCGCGGTGATGGATGGGGTGACGATTTCGGCCAACGTGCCGTACGCCGACCACTTTGTCATCCACAACCGGTACTGCTTCACGGCGCTGTCGGCGACGACGACACGGGTCAATGTCTCATCGGAGATCGAGTGGAAAAAGTCGACGTGGCTCAAGTCGACGATCGAAAAGGCGGCGACGGCGCGGACCAAGGAGTACATGCTGACATGGCTCGAGTTTCTCAAGCGCAAGGTGGCGGAGCGGAACGCGGCACGGCTCAAGCCAGCGAGTGGGGCGGCAAGCGCAGCGAATGGAAGCGGGAGTGGAGGCAAGAAGCGGGTCAAGTCGATGCGTCCGCGGAGCGCGCGGCGGGCGGTCTCGGTTGTCCGGCGGGCACGCAACCGCAAGTCTGGTGGCGCATCGCGGCGGAGCTCGCCGGCAGGTGAGGGAGGCAAGACCCTGAGGCCTTTGACAAGCGACGGCGCGGCTTCGCTCTTCTCGTCACCTGCGGGCGTTGCCGTTCTCGGTGCGCTGGTCTGTGTCGTCCTCGGCCTCGGGCTCATGTTGTGGACAGTGTCTGGTCGGCTGGCGAGCCTGCAGGCGTCTGTGGAGCAGTGGCAGGTGGCAAGCTTGTTTGATGACGACGCGGGCCGGCACCAAGTGCCGGAGCGGTCGACGTGGTATGTAGACGAGCACCGGGCGCTCGAGACACAGTTTTCCGAGTGGCAAGACCAACTGGCGGCCATGCAAGTGACGCTGGTAGCGACGCAGCGGGCGTTGCGGGAGCTATCGGCCGAGGTGGCGGCCTCGCAGAAGCGCAACATGCTCCTCGACGTCCAGGTCGGGTGCGTGCAGGAGGCGCTGAGCTCGGGGCGCGACGTGGCGGCCACCTGCTTTGCTGGCGGGCCGAGGGTGGCGAGTGCTGAGAGCACGGCCGCGGCCTCGGTGGGCGGCACGTCGTGGTTCAGCTGGGCGGGAGTGATGGTGGGACTGGTCGCCGCCGCCGGAGTGGTGGCGATGGTGCTGCGGTCGATGGAGGTGGTGTGAGGTAAAGCGGTTCACGCGAGGCGCCAGTTGGGCGATGGCGTGGACTTGAGCCAGTCAAAGTCGTGGACATTGCGCCACTCGTCAGGTGTGGCGTGGTAGCCAGCGTCCGAGGCCGAGGCGTGCGGGTAGGGCGCAAAGACCAGGTCTGAGCAGCGCTCGATGATGGGCCCTGCACGAACGTAGGTGGCAAACGAAGAGGCGGTCGAGTCATGGATGCGGAGCTGAGCCGTGGTGAGCACAAAGGTGCAGCGGGTGCAGGCGTTGACGTGGACCGAGGAGGCGACGCCCGGCGCGCCGACGACGGTGACAGTGACGTCCGTGAGCCGGGTGAGAAACAGGGCACGAAGCGGGCCGTGAAGGGTGACAGCAACACCGGCCGAGTCGGCAATGGTCACCTCGGAGCTCGCCAGCTCGTCCGAGGCCTCGATGACCAGCGGTGAGTCGCCAGCGGTGAGGTTGACGTAGGTGAACGGGGCCGAGGCATCGGGCGCCGCCGCCGAGCCAAAGGCCGCGACTTCGTCGCGAGCATCGTCCAGCCCAGCGCGATCGGCACATGCAAGGCTCTCGGCAGCGCCCGGTGGGTCGACCTGGGCCTTCTCTTTCTTCTTCTTCTTCCTCTTCCCCTTGGCCTTCTTCCGGCGGGACGAGAACGAGAAGACGGTCGAGTCTGCGGCTGCGGCACGGATGGTCGCGATGCGATCGTCGAGAGCCTTGGCAGCTGCCTGACCGGCGCCGATGAGCGCGACAGGGGCAAAGCCTGCGGCGTTAGTCACGACTTCGACGACGGTGTTGAGGGCCGAGACGGCGGCGGCGAGGGCGAGGTGGTCGAGCGGGGCAGCCTCTGCGGCGGCGACAGCGGCCTCGGCAGCAGCAGAGGCTGTGGCAAGCTCGACTTCAAACGCAGCTACGTCCTCCTCCGGGTTAGCCTCTGCCGCTGCTTCTGCCCGTGACGACGCTGCTGCCTCGGCACGCGCCGCTGCGCGGTTGTCGAGCCGGGCAAAGAGCCGAGCGCGCGAGTCGTCCATTGGGGAGATAGAGGGGTGGGGGGGTGGGGGGAGAGTACAGAGACAATTTTTTTCCGGCAGAGATGGGAGGGGGGGGGAGAGGAGAAGTGGACAAAGTGGGCAAGAGAGTGGCCAGGCCAAATTTTGTACGCGCGTGAATGGTCAACGGAAGCGACCGATGCAACGTACTGGATGCGGGGAAAATGGCTTGGCGGGTCGCGGATGCGGCTCACAGTAGCCGTTGTGAGAGGGCCCGAGAGAGAAGAGGAGGTACACATCACTGAATATTCAGAGAAGAAAGATGGCAAAGAAGGCTAGCAAGAGCAAGAAGGCAGCGAAGAGCTCGTCTATGGACTCGTCGGCGGACTCGTCGGTTGCTTCGTCTGTGGCGTCGTCGGCTGCGTCGGCCTCGGGCTCGGCGTCTGGCTCTGGCAGCAACAAGAGCAAGGGCAAGGGCAAGGGCAAGAAGGCGGCCAAGGCTGGCAAGGCTGGCAAGGCGGGCAAGGCGGGCAAGGCCAAGAAGGAGAAGAAGGCCAAGAAGGAGAAGAAGGCCAAGAAGGAGAAGAAGGCCAAGAAGGAGAAGGAGGCCAAGGGTGGCAAGAAGTCGAAGCGTGTGGCCATCATCGGAGCCTCGGGCTCTGTTGGCAGCGCGACGGTCAAGGCGCTTGTGGCTGCGGCCGATGGCAAGACCGAGATTGTTGCCGGCGTGCGCGATCCCGAGTCGGAGGCGGCGCAGGCGCTTGAGGCCGACAACGTCGAGGTCGACGAGGCCGACATGGGCGAGGTCATCTCGACCAAGAAGCTGTTCAAGGGCGCCGATGCGGTGTTTGTAGTTGTGCCCGGACACAAGAAGCGGACCAAGCTGGCGAAGAAGGCGATCAAGGCTGCGGTCAAGGCCAAGGTCGGGCACCTTGTCGTGCTCTCGGTCTCGACGGCCGAGGCTGACGGCACGGTCTTTGGTGACCAGTTTGCGCCGATCGAGGAGGCGACCAAGGAGGCCGGCGTGCCGTACACCATTGTGCGGCTTCCGCTGTTCCTGGAGAACAACTTTGGGCATGTTGCGAGCCTTGCCAAGGAGGGCAAGATGTACTCGCCGCTCAAGTCCAAGGCCAAGTACACGCCAGTGGCTGTGGCCGACGTCGGCGAGGCCGTGGCCAACATCCTGCTCCGCCCTGCGGAGCACGTGGGACAGACGTACGAGCTGACCGGTGCGCAGGTGACCGAGGCCAAGCTCGCCAAGATCTTCGGCAAGGCCATCGGCACTTCGGTCGAGCACGTCCAGGTCTCCAACGACGACGCCAAGGAGTCGTTCATGGGCATGGGCATGCCCGAGTGGCAGGTTGACGGCGTTCTTGAGCTCTTTGACGCCATCAACGACGGCTCGTCGGTGCTGAACAACAAGAAGTCGGACCTGCCGGCCCTCCTTGGCCACAAGGCCATGAAGCCGGAGCAGTTTGCGGCTGGCCTCGTCGGTGCGGTCCAGAACGCGGCTGATGCCGCTGGCTCGTCGTCGTCGTCGTCGTCGGGCTCTGGCTCGACCTCGGCCTCGGCCTCGGGCTCTGGCTCGGCCTCCGGCTCGGCCTCGGCCTCCGGCTCGGCCTCTGCTTCGGGCTCGGACTCGGGCTCGGACGAAGAGTCGTCGTCGTAGTCAATCACACTTGCTTTCGTTTGATAAGAGTAGAGGTGCAGGATAGCAACAAACAGCGCACTGCTCTGGTAGACCTATGCGTACTCCCAGAGGAGGCCGAGCGGGACGGCGCAGCCAAACATGCCTGCAAACGAGGCAAACGAGGCCCACTGGAGCTTGGCAGTGCCCGAGATGCCATGGCCTGAGGTGCAGCCGCCGCCGAGCCGGGCGCCAAAGAGCATGAGCGCGCCGCCAAAGAAGGCGCCGGCCGGGTGGACGCCGTGCAGCTCAGCAAACGAGTCGCCAAAGTAGGCCGAGGAGAGCGAGCCGATGACGGCGGCGAGGGCAAAGATGAGGGTGTAGCCCGGGCGACGCCCGATGTGCTTGCCCTTGAAGTAGGCGAGCGAGGGCTTGTCGAGGGCGGCGGCAGGAAGGAGGGAGAGAAAGGTGGAGATGAAGGCGACAAGCGCAGTCGAGGTGCCAAGCGTCTTGTGGAGGACGAGGATGAGCGGGATCTGGATCGAACCAAGAACGAGGCCGGAGGCCCACGCCGGCCAAGCGCGCTTGGCGAGGACCCAGTCGTGCTCGACAGTGGTGCCGGCCGGAAGGTCGTTGTTGGCCGGAACGACAATTTCGAGGACAATGACAAGGAGAAGGAAGATGGTGCCGAGCGAGGCGGCGATGGCGGGATACGGCACGCCAAAGTACTTGTCGAGCGTGGCGGGGTGAGCTGGCCATAGGTGAGCAGGTTGAGCGGCTTGGCCGGAGCTGCGTCAGCGGACTGGCCGTCCTCGGCCGCGCTGGCGGCGTCGACGATGGAGGCCTTGGCGGTGCGGGCTTCGCCGGTGAGATAAGGGTGGACGAGGCCGTAGACAAGCGTGCCGACGATGGCACCAGCAAAGGTGAGCGGCGAGGTGAGGACGCCGGCGCCGAGCTGGGAAAAGACGGTGCCCGGGCAGGAGCCAGCGATGACAAAGCCACCAACACCAATGAGAGCGCCGCCGACAAAGGCCGAGACCATCCCGCGATCATTGGTGTACGCACCGTCCATGACGGCAGCAAAGGCGGTTGGAGCGAGGTACGAGACAGCGACGAGGACAAAGGCCGTCGATGCGCCGGCAGCAGCAAAGACCTTGATCATGATCCAATTGGCAAAGGCAAACTGGCGGCGGACGATAAACGGATCAAACGCCCATGACTTTTGCATGGCAAAGCCAAAGGCAAAGCCCGCGAGGAGAGAAACGGCAAAGGCAATAAGCCAGGACCATGTGGCGTCCTGGGCGTTGCAGCCGTTGCTCGACGCCGTTGACTTGGCGGCCTCGTTGACACGCGTCGGCGAATCTGAAGGCTGTTGAGTCGGGCTAGTGGTGGGGTCAGCAAGCGGGGGAGCGATGTCTTTCATGTGGGGAGTTGGTGGAGTGGAATGGGTGTGAGTGTGTGTGGGGGGTGGGAGTGGGGGTGGGGGTGGCCATGTGAATTTTAGATGCTAATGAGGCGAAGAGAGAGGAAGAGACAGAGTGAGTGGCCACCATCATGACGGGCAAGCGATGGGTGTGTTTGGTGTATGTATGTGTATGTATGTGTGTGTGTATGTGGGGGTAGTGGGGGGATGGTGGGGATGGCCCTGGGGGTGGGGGTGGGGGGGGGTGCGTGCTGCCTGTCATCAGCGATGTGATCAGTGAAATTGAAAGGAGGGGATGGGGGGGAGACTGGATGAGAGAAGGGCTGATCTGAGCGGTAGCGACAAGCTTCAGATCGATGCATGGGATGAGAGGCCAAGAGATCATGGACATGTCGTGGCTGGCTGCTGGGGCTGTCATCCATGGGGGTGTAGAAGGGATGGGAAAAGGAAGTGTGGAGAGTGCGTCCGGGAGGAGGAAGCGGGCGGCCAGTCGGCGGTCGGTGAGAGGGCCAAGGCTTCCTGCCGAGACCGAGGCCACTTGGCTTGCCAGCAGCTTGACGGCAGGTGGCACCATGGACCCGAACCCTGACCTGGACTCGCTCCTGGAGAGTATGTGTGGAATGTGTGTGTGTGTGGTGGGGGTGTGGGTAGGGGTGGGGGGGTGGAGGGGAGGGGGGGAGGAATGGCTCACCGAGGTGGATGCGCTTGTGGCATGGGCCGGGTGTATGTATGTATGTATGTATGTATGTGTGTGTGTGTGTGTGTGCAGATGCACTGGACGATCTGGAGCTGTTTGCACCTGGGGAGGGCGTTGGCATTGGCGCCGGCGACGGTGATGGTGATGGCGATGGCGATGGGGATGGCAAGGGAAAGGGCGAGGCTGAGGGTGCGGGCGCTGGGCAAGGCGCAGGTGCGGAGGGTGCGGCGGGTGCGGCGGGTGCTGGTAAGGATATGGACGCGGTGCTTGACTCGGTGCTGGACGCGATGCTGGGGGGAGCTGGGCCGGACACGGGCGCGGTAGCGGATGGGGCGGATGAGGCGTTGCGGGCAGCGGTCGAGTCGATGGCACAGGCGACGGTGGGCGCCATGTCTGGAGCGGATGCACAGGCTGCGGCTGCGGCGGATGCGGCGCGGGCAAAGGAGCTGGAGGGTATGGATCTGAGCGAGGAGTTCAAGGGCTTGATGGAGCAGATGCCCGAGCTGGAGAAGATGGCCAAGGAGATGAACGAGCTCATGCCGGATCTGGAGAAGATGATGGCCGGCGAGGGCGGCGAGGCCAAGGAGGCGTGGGAGTCGCTCGCTGGTGACGAGGGTCTGGCGTCGATGCTCGACGCCCTCCTCAAGCCGCTCATCCACAAGGACCTTTTGCAGGAGCCGATCCGCGAGGTCGGCAACCTCTATCCTCCGTTCCTCGCTTCGGCTGAGGGTCTCGCGCTCTCGGCAGAAGACCGGGCGCGGTTCGAGGGCCAGCACCAGGTCTTTATGGCCATCGACGCTGCGTTCGAGGCCGACCCGTCGCCGGCGTCCAAGGTCCTCGAGCTTCTCACTCAGCTTCACGACAAGTACGGCGCGCTGCCCGACTCAATCCAGGCCTCGGTCGACGCCGGCGCCGGTGACAGCGAGTCGCTGGCGGCGGTCATGGGCATGCTCGGCGGGGCCTCGTCGTAGCTTTGTTATTGGAGTCATGTAGCAGCGGCAGGCCTAGACAAGGGTAAAGGTGGCAGCGAGTCCATAGTGATCAGACATGTGAAGACCCGGGTCAAAGTACGAGGCCGACGGCAGCTGGCTCTTGGCGACAACCTCGATAGAGGCCGGACGCAGCGGGTCGGACGCACCCTGCGAGACAATGACCCGGTCTAGGCGCATGCGGCGGGTATCGCACTTGCACCACATGGCGGCAATGACAGTGTTTGTCCGCCCGTCCCATGTGTAGCCGTCCTCCGGCGACGCATCCGGCCGGAGCAGCGGCCACACGTCGACGTACGGCGCCTCGATCATGGCCGACTCGGCCTCCTGGTGCAGATTAAAGTCGCCGAGAATGACAGCCTGGTCGACAGCAAGCGTGCGCCCTGCCTCGGAGCTCGGTGCAGCGTCACCAGAAATGTCCAGGAATCGGTACAGGTCGCGCAGCTGCTGGCGGCGCGGGACGTAGTTTGGGGCGCGGGCCTGGAGGTGGGTGCCAACAACTGCAACGGACTTGCCGCTTGCAAGCGCAATGCGAGCAACAATCGAGGCGCGACTGGACGATTCGGCCACTCGCGATGGCTTGCGGGTCAGTAGCCGGCTTCGCACTGCGTGCAGCGAGACGAGCGCCAGGCGGCGGGCGACGAGGACCACAACGCCGTGCGGCTCGATAGTGGTCTCGATGGGAGCCTCGCAGTCTTCGCCTACACACGATGCCGAGACCTCGCTCATCACATACTTGCTCCGCACAAACTCGTCGGCGCCGAGCAAGTCCAGGAACGCCGGCGTGATCTCGTTGAGCGAGACGATGTCGGCGTCGACCTCGGCGAGGTAAGCGACGATGGCGGACCAGCGAGCGTCTGCCCGGGTCACGCCCGGCACTACATCGTCATAGTTTTGGATGAGCACGTTGTAGGTGAGCAACGTGAGCGAGCGCAGCGTCGTAGGATCAGCATCGGGCTCGGCGGCCGAGGGAGGCGCGTTCGGCGGCGCAGGCGTCCAGCAGGCCGCGTCCGGATCAAAGGCCCACCCACTCGACGGCAGCTCCTCAACCAGATCGTCGGCAAGGCCGGTGGCCATCTCGGCCGCCATGCCCTGCCACGCCGGACTGTCGTTGGCGTGGCCGGCATCGCGGGCGGCAATGCGGTCAAATGCAGGCGTCCGCGGCTTGATAAAGACCCGGGCGAGCGGCGTGGCGAGCGGGACCTGGAGCGCGCCCCACACCATCGAGTACACACCACGGCGGAGGAGGGCCATCAGGGGGAGGTGTGTATGTGTGTATGTGTAGATGTGTGTGTGTGGTGGGGGGAGAGAGGGAGGAGGGAGGCGAGGCGAAGAGCTGTTTGGATTCGGTTCCGGAACGGGCTCGAGTCGCGCTACCACGTGGCGGCGGGCGGGGAGATGCGGGCGGGCAGCGGTTTATGGTGTTGATGGATGGATGGGGAGTGGTGATGAGGACGACGGGCCGATGTCAGGGCGGGTGTCGGCAGACGAGACAATGTCGACAAAGACGTCGTGGCCAAGGTTGGTAAAGTGGGCGGTGGCCGGAGAGGGAAGTAGGGCAGCGAGGGCCGAGTCTGCAGCGGAGAGCACTTTGGCGGCTTTTGGACGATCATTGGAGGAGGTGACGACGACACAGTCATTGTACAGCTTGTTGAGATCTTCGGTGAGGCCGACAGGTTCAGGAAGACAGTAGGCGTTGTCGGAGCGGATGGGCGGCTTGTTGAGGGTGGCGACTTCGGCAGCGATGAGGCCGAGCGAGTAGATGTCTGCCGAGTAGTCGGCAGGAGCGCCGATGTGGACCTCGGGCGCAGCATACCGTGGCGTCCAGCCGCGTTGCAGTGAATTTCCGGCGCCGGAGACGCCAAAGTCGGTCAGTTTGACCATGCCCCGCGGATCGACAAGAATGTTGGCAGGCTTGAGATCGCGGTGGGCGATTTCGCGGGCGTGGAGATAGACGAGGCCGCGGGTAATGTCGCGGATGATGAGCCAAACGTCGACAGGGTCGAGCAGGACAGGTGGAGGGCCCTGGCGGAGCTTGAGCTGGTGAGCGAGCGAGCCGCCGGCAAGCAGCTCCATGACGAGGCCGAGACGCGGGGTGGTGGACGTAGACGCGGTCACGCCGATGATGAGGCAGATGTTGGGATGGCGGAGCCGCGAGAGGATGTCGGCTTCCTCGACGTAGTTTTCGACCCGGGCAATCGAGTCGGTCTCTTGCGGCTCGAGAAGTTTGAGGGCAACCGGCAGTCCGAGGTATACGGCCGAGTAGACCGTGGCGAACGAGCCGGACGCCAAGTTGGAGCACACATGCAAGGCAGGCCACTCGATGACGGTTAGCTTGGAATCGATGGTAACGGTGGTAGAGTGTGTAGCAAAGGCAAGGGTGCCGCCGGCGCCGGACGGTGTCGCGACCGGAATCGGGTGCAGCTCGCCCGAGTTGAACGCGGACATGCGGACCGAGTACGGGCCAAAGTCGCCAAGATACGGCCAGGCGTTGCGGGGCCCGGCCTGCGGCGTAATGTTGACGGCGATGGCAGTCTCAGTTGCGGTGGCGTCGGCATCGGCATCGGACGGGTGCGAGGTCGCCGAGTCGAGTCGCAGCCGCGGATCGGTGTCGGGCGCGATGAGCCCGTGGTTCTCGCGGTGCTCGGTGTGGTAGCGGGCGACATCGTCCATGGAGAGGATGCGGTAGCCAATACGGCGGAGAAACGGCAGCTTGTCCATCTTCTCCAGCCACGTCTGGGTTGTGCGGTATGTTTTGTGTGAGGTGAGATTCGACGGAGCGAGCTCGGCACGCGGGATAAAGAGGACCGGCGCGAGGAAGCGGCAGACGAGCAGGCGCTCGGGCGCAGACGTCAGGCTCGCTGCCACGGTGTCAATGTTGACCGATAGGGTGTTGCTTGCAATGATGACGCTCTTGTCAAAGACCCTGTCGGCCTCGCCGAGCACGCGGGTCTTGATCTCGGCGTCCTCCGACACGGCCTCGATGACAAACTGGAGCTGCGGGAGCAAATTGGCGAGCGAGGCGAGCGACGCGCCGTCCGGCGCGATATGGACGTGGCTCATGATGCGCGGAATGTCGTCTTCGGTTAGCAGATGGTACGCCACCGTCTCCTCCAGCGTGGTCCGGATTCGCGAGCATGTGCTGGCGAGCGCTGACTGAGCCGCGTCGAAGCACATGACGTCGACGTCGAACCGAGCGAGCTCGGCAGCCACCATGGGCCCGAGGCGGCCACACCCGACGACCAGAACAGTTGCCGAGGCCATGGAGGATGATGGCAGGGGTGGTAGAGGTGTGTGTGTGTGTGTGTGTGTGTGTGTGTGTGTGTGGGTGGGCGGGGGAGGGTGACGGTCAGTCGGCGAGTTGCCTGTTGCGGATGCGTGGTCTTTGGCCGACAAAGAGAGAGGGAGAAAGGGGGAGAGAGAGGGCAATGGCGATGATGGCTCTGGCAGTGACGAGGACAAGGCTCACTCCTCCCCTTTCGAACGTTCGATGCGTGTCACGATTGCTTTGCTCTGCCTCACGGCGGTGGTGTACTCGGTGGTAGCCATGGATACATGGACTACCAAGAACTCGATGCTCCTTGCAGTGAGGTATGTGGTATGAAGCATGTGTGGCTGTGTGTTGATAGGGCGCTGCTAGCTGTGTGCGTGTTGCAGAGGGTGGGATGGGGAGGGAGGGAGGGGGGGTGGAGCGGGAGGAGGGATGGCACTTGCTCCACCACCGACATCCATTTGACGTGGCGCACGCCCCCGCGGCATACTCATGGTCGGGGCGATGGGCGGGTGCAATGGGCGTAATGGGCGGGTGTGATGGACTGGGCTGGACTGGGCTGCTGGACTGGGCTGGGCTGGGTTGGGCGCAGTGACCATTCGGCGTCGGTGATCGGGTCCCGGATTGTTGTGGTGGGCGGGTGCTCCGGTGGCCAGACATGCTCGGGGAGCTTTTGTGGATGCACCAATGTTACGGCGCAGGTCCAGGTGCTGGCGACGGCGACGGATAGCTGGAGCTACGGCCCGGCTGCGCCGCGCGAGCGGTACCGCGGCTCGTCGGTGACACTTGGATCGAAGGTGTATGTGTTTGGCGGGCGCGATGTGAGTGACAACCTGGTGACGGCGGTCGACGTGCTCGACGCTTCAGCGGACGATGTGGCGAGCTGGAGCTGGAGCACGCTGGCGGCAGCGCTGCCGTCGCCGCGATCGGACCATTGCTCGTTTGTGAGCGGCGGAAAAGCGTACGTGGTTGGCGGGTATACGGCGGCGTACGAGACGCTCGCGAGCGTGGCAACGTACGACGCTGCGACCGACTCGTGGGCGAGCGCGACCGACATGCCGTCGTCGCGCGGCGATCTCGGATGTGCAGAGCTCGACGGACGTGGGTACGTGTTTGGCGGCTTCTCGGGAACCGACTTTTGCGCGCCGGTTGGGGCACTCGACGAGTACAACCCGACGACCAACACGTGGCGGGCGCGGGCGGCGCTGGCACATGGGCGCGGCGACAAGGCGTTTGTGGCGGTGGGCGGCAAGCTGTTTGTGATGGGCGGCGAGAAGAAGAACGCGACAACCAACTGCAGCAAGTACTCGTATCCGATCGTCGAGGTCGAGGTCTACACCCCGAGCACCGACTCGTGGGAGCTCGACACGCCGATTCCCGACGAGCGGTTCCGGTTCGCGGCGGCGGCGTACGGCTCGTCGATCTACGTGCTTGGCGGGCAGGGCGAGCTCAAGGTAGCGAGCGACTCGTACGACTCACTGGCGACGGTGGAGACCCTGGAGGTGACTGGAGCGAGCTCGTCAGCGGTACGAGCGGCGCACACGACCGTAGTGGCAGTGGCAGGCCTTGCGGCGGCAGCGGTGATGATGGTGGTGTTATAGGAGAATGAAGGTACAGGGAAGAGACCACGAGCGCAATTAGACGAGGGCAGCACTGGAACCATTGGGCGAGGCGACGGTCATGTGCGAGAGCATGGCCTGGTCGCGGTTGTGCGGGTCCGGCGAACCGTCGGAGAGCGACGAGTCCATTGCGGCGTCCGAGCCGACAGCGAAGCTGCCGAAAGAGTGCGGCGAGCCCGAGAGAGCAATGGCCGGGTTCGGCGGGTTGTGGAGGCCACGCTTGGACGCCAGGTTGGTCATCGAGACAACGCGCGAGCTGGGAATGACCTGATTGGTGTGAATGAGCGAGCGAATGCGGAAGCCGACAATGACGGCCGAGACACAGCCACGGAAGGTGTAGACGACGACCGAGACGATGAGCACTGCTTGGAGCATGGACATAAACTTGTTGAGGCCCGGAATGATGTTCTTCTCGTTGACGACGGCGATGACATTCCAGTCGAGGAGGCCGGCATTGAAGCGCTGGGCGAAGACCAGGTAGTCGTCGTCGAGCTGGAGCGTGCGCGTCTCAAAGTTGAGGCCGGCAACAAACGAGTCGGCGATGAGCGAGAGCGGGTACGGGAACTGGGAAATGGTCTTGAAGTCGATGTCGGCAGCAGAGCCGTCGGTAGCGTTGCCAAGGGTGGCGGAGGAAAACGCGATGGGCGACTCGACGCCAAACCACATGAGGCCGAGGACCTTGCCGTCGTTCTTGGCGACAACGACAATCGAGTCACGCGTCAGACGGTTCTGCAGGCGCTTGAGGATGCGCGAGACGGCCTTTAGGCGCATCTTGTACTTGAAGGCCGAATACTCGCCGGCGTGTGCGGTGCCTGCAGGCCATTGGGCGCGGAAGAGAAGCTCGATGATCTGCTCGTCGCGGGTCTCGGCGGTGGCAGAGAGGACAGGGCCATTCCAGACCTGATCCTCAGCGGCAACAGCGGTCTTGTACCACGACTTCTCCCATGGGTCATACGACTTGACGGTGTCGTCGCCAAATGAGATGGTCAGCGGTGGGGAGGCGACATCCATCAGCGCCTTGCGGCGGTACTGGTACGAGGCATTGACGTAAATACGTTCCTCAAGGCCGAGGGTGGCGCCGCTGTCGTCGGAAATGAGCTTGATGACCTTGCGCGACGGGCCCGGGAGGACCTGGTAGAGGGCCATCGACTCGGACATCGTGTGGAACGGCATGGAGATCATCGACGACCACTCGCGCGAGCCTGATTCAGTAGTGTCGCCGGAGAACCATCCGAGGGCAACCGCCTGCTGGACAGTGTTCTTAAAGGTAAAGATTGATGCGACAAAGTCCTCGACAAGGCGCGAGACGACTTCGGCAACGTTTGAGCCGAGGTCGTCCTTGGCCTCGTCGACAACGCGATCAAAGGCCGAGCGGACAAGGAGAGAGAGAATAATGGTGACAATGATGGGGAGAAGGAAGGCCAAGCTCTCAGAGCCAACAAGCGTGTAGACAGGGCGCCAGCGCTCCCAGTGGCTCATGGGGACGTGCGGCCCGGCTTCGTCAGAAGGGGGGCGGGGTGACATAGCGAACCAAAAAAAAAATGGGCCCCACCTTTGCAACGTTTGTGAGCGTAGTGGGAGTGCGGGGCTTTGGTACTGCGGCGGGCTCAGGCGCAGAGACGTGTGTGTGTGTGGGGTAGTTCCCGGAAGAAGCCGTGAGACGGTGTCTTAGAAGGTAAAGGGGTAGGTGGGTGAGGGAGGGGCACTGTGTGAGAGGGGTGACTTTGCTCGTGCCGGTGTCATGGTCATGGTTGCGCACGCCGTGCAAAGATGGCGGTCGTGACGGAGCCGGCTCATCATACGTTTGCATTCCGTTTTATTGTCAGTGTGGTTTGACTCTGCCTGTCAGAGGGGTTCTCTCGTCAGCCAGCCACCTCTTCAAGTAATCCTCCCTCCCCTTCCGCTCGCACACACTGCCATGGACATGGACAAAGTCTCCCGCACGTGCTGCAACCGCATCATATGGGTTTTGGTGTGGGTGGTGCTCGCTGGGGCGGTGGGCAGGGCGGTAGGTGAGCGTCCGTGTTGGAAAAAGAACGGGCCCGACCTTTGCAACGTTTGTGAGCGTAGTGGGAGTGCGGGGCTTTGGAGCAGAGACGTGTGTGTGTGTGGGGTAGTTCCCGGAAGAAGCCGTGAGACGGTGTCTTAGAAGGTAAAGGGGTGGGTGGGTGAGGGAGGGGCACTGTGTGAGAGGGGTGACTTTGCTCGTGCGGGTGTCATGGTTGCGCACGCCGTGCAAAGATGGCGGTCGTGACGGAGCCGGCTCATCATACGTTTGCATTCCGTTTTATTGTCAGTGTGGTTTGACTCTGCCTGTCAGAGGGGTTCTCTCGTCAGCCAGCCACCTCTCCAAGTAACCCACCCTCCCCTTCCGCCCGCACACACTGCCATGGACATGGACAAAGTCTCCCGTACGTGCTGCAACCGCATCATATGGGTTTTGGTGTGGGTGGTGCTCGCTGGGGCGGTGGGCAGGGCGGTAGGTGAGCGTCCGTGTTGGACGTCATCCTTCGCGGCTGACCCGCACCTGCGACTCTTGACTCCACCGCCGGGCGCCATGCAGCTCGTGCAGCCGCCTGTGACGACAGACGTCAACTTGGACGGCTTGCCAGATGTGGTGGCTGTGGCGCACTATGCCGGTCGCTTGCTGTATTGGCCCAACCTGGGCAACATGGAGTTTGGTCCGGGCGTGGAGCTGTACTGGGTGAACAACAAGCTGGGCTCGGTTGCGGTGGGCGACTTTAACAACGACGGCTTGGAAGATCTGGTTGTCGGGACGCGGAGCATTCCGATCAAACTGTTGGTTCATCTTCCTGCTCCTGCCGTCACATACGCTGCGCCCGTCGATATCTCGGTCACGACTGCTCCCCAGTTCCAGGGCATCACGGTGTATGACATGAACGGCGACGGAGTGATGGACGTGATGGTCTCCATTTCCGGAGCGCCATGGGGATGGATTCTGCTCATGAACGACGGGACGGGCTTGTTCACTGAGACGGTGTTTTCGCAGAGGCAACCGTACTACGGCGTCTCTGCTGCAGATTACAATGGTGACGGATTTGTCGACGTGGTGGCCCCAGCATTGCCCGGGGCAACGTGGAACATCTTGTACAACGACGGCAGCAACACGTCGTTCACAGCAAGCCCGATCGCCACGTCTGTTTATCTAGACACGCTTCGCGATGGCAGGGTGACCGGGGCCCGTGGTCAGCAGCCACCGGATTTCAACGGCGACGGCCTCCCTGACATAGCATTCATGCACGTCGTGGCCTTTAACGACGGCGCAGGAGGGTTTACCTACGGCGAGCCGTTCAAAGCTGTCGAGTATCAATACGGAACGTACGCCGACATCGATCTCGACGGCGACCTCGACATCCTCCAGCGCTTCAGTTCTGGCTCGGGCGGTGTCCACCTCTACCGCAACCACGGGAACGGCACGTTCGCCGACCCGGAACTCGTCATGTCGTGGGCGGTTCTTCGGCACATGCACACTGTGGATCTCGACTTGGACGGCGACCTCGATCTCGTGTTTACCGGCGACCCGGGCGGAGGAAGCAGCGACTCGATCGGGGTGATGGAGAACCGAGAAGGGGTCTTCCGCACGACATGCGTTGACCCGGCGTGCTCGTCCGTGTCGTGCATTACAGCGGCGATTGCCTCGGCGGCGTCGACGACATCAAGCCGCTCGAGCTTGCCAACATCACGTACACGGGTTGTCCGTCGACGCACGTGGCGACGCCCATCCTGCCGAGGGGCGCCCCACTTGTGGTCACGACCGACCCCGGGTACGGCAGGGGCGCTAGGGCGACGATTGACTGCGGCCACACCGGCGTTCTCTTCTCGGCGGTCGCCACGGCGGCTCTCCGGCTAGAGGGCATCGATCTTCTTCGCATGTCTTCCTCCTTTGCCGCTGTCCCACAGCCGGGGCTGCTGGTCGCCTCAGCCGGCTCCATGCACTTGCACAATGTCTCGATCGCAGACTCGACGACCCAGCTGACCTTTGCTGGCACTGATCTCCTCTCAAGCACAGTGTGCGGCGGCGCCGTCCTTGTCTCGGGCCCCTCCAAACTCACTGTCACCGACTCGACGTTTGCGCGCAACACGGCATCCGCGTCTGGCGGGGCCGTCTGTCTCGCACCTCAACTTGGCGTGCCCGGGACACCGACGTTCGACACGTATCGGACGCTGTTTGATGGCAACGCCTCGCCTGCGGGGGCGGGCGGTCACGTCGCCGTGGTGGTGGCAAGCAACGAGCGCGGCGCGGTCGCACGACTGCATGATTGCGAGATGGTGGGTGGGCGCGCCAACTTTGGCGGCGCGGCCGCCGTGTATGTGGACACGATTCTTGTGTCAGGCTCATCCGACGCCGCCGATCTCACGCCCGAGCCATCTGCGGCGGCCGCCTCTCTTGCTGCCGCATCCCACAGCCCAGGTCTCATCATTGATGCCGCTACGCGTGTGGGCAACGACCACGCGGCCACATTCGGCGATCTTTTCTTTGCCTGCTCGGCGGTCGTCACGCTGGACGCTTCCGTGAGCGGGACGTGGGACGCATCCGAGCCACCGGTGTTTATTTGCATTCCCGCGTCCGGCGTCGCGCCTGTGCCGGGTTGGGTGAAGGGCACGGGCGTGACAGGTGTGCTCGCGTCCGGCTGGTCGCCGCCTGCGGTCGCGGTTGTGGATGATGCCGCGACGTCCATCATGGCTGGCGGCAGCCTGAAAGTGGTCGTACGGGTGGAGAGCGTGTTTGGCCTCCCGTACACACTCCCCTCGACGCTCGTCGGCGTGGACATCGACACGCTGGCGCCGGCTGAGTGCGCTGCCGTTATAGCGCGGCGCATTACCGATTCGATCGTGGGCGCGAGCGGGACACCGCTGGCCATCACTGTCTCGGCGTTCAACGCCTCGTGCTTGGGCCATGTGCACCGGATGCGGGCTGGCGTGGTGACGGCGCTTGCGGCGCCGTTCATGTTTGCGACGCACGGGCCGCTCTCGACCTCATTCGACGTCGTCCTCGCACCCTGCGCAGCTGGCTTTGGTCCGGCGTCGATCGAGCCATTCGGATGCTCGCCGTGCGCCAAAGGTACGTACACCGATGGTTCGTTTGACGGTACCGAGTCGTGTCTCCTCTTTCCGGCCTGTCCGGCAAACACAGTGCGTGGCGAAGCACCTGAGTCACAGGCCTCGACACCGCCGACCTGCTATTGCGTGCCCGGGACGTACTCGCCGACGCTAGCAGCCGATACCACATGTATCCCGTGCCCGATCGGGGCGGCGTGCGACGGCGGGCTAGCCCGTCCGCGCTCGCTTCCGGGGTGGATCGACATCAGCAACACGACAGGTCGCGTTGTCCAGATCGAGGCGTGCCCGAGGCCCTCGTCGTGCGCCGGTGACTCCAACTGCTTCCCGGGCGCCACGGGGTTCATGTGCACGGCGTGCGCCTCCGGCTACTACACACACTCGAACGGAGCGTGTGCCAAGTGTACGGACGGAATGGTAACGATGTTTTGGATCTTCATCACGATCGCGTTTGTGGGCGTGATAGCTGCTGTCGTCGGCGCCGTCTTGGCGGCGTCGTCGTCGATGGCACCTGCGGTGGTGGTCGGAAGCGAGGAGGCGTGGGCGCGGTCGCGGGTGCCGCGCGCCTTCTCTACCGGTCTTCTTTTGCCCAGGTTCTCGCAGTGGTGGCACAGACGGCGTTGGTGTGGCCCACGCCCATGCGCGAGACGCTCGAGTCGCTGGCAATGCTCAACTTTTCGCTCGCTTACGTCGGCGGCGAGTGCGTGCTCCTCTCGTTCACCACAACGTACAAGTTTACGGTTGTGGCACCCGGTGCCCTGATCGTGCTCACAGCATTGGTGGCGCCGCTACTCAAGCTCTGCACATCGCGCGTGCCGTCGGTGGGCCTTGTGGTCGAGCGCGTGGTGTTCTCGGCAGGTCCGGTTCTCTACATCGCGTCCTCGCACGCCGCACTCCAGCTCTTTGACTGCTCGCGGCTGCCGACAGGCGACTATGTGCTCGACGCCGACCTCGGCTTCAAGTGCTTTACGCCGCAGTGGCTGGCGCTGCTTCCGTGGGCGCTCGTGGCCGTTTTCGTGTACGTCGTGGGCCTGCCTGCATTCATGGCGCTCTCGCTGTACCGTGCGCGACATCGCCTCGCCAGTCCGGACGTGCGAGCTCGTTACGGGCTACTGTACCGCCTCTACAAGCCCGTATTCTACCAGTTTGAGGTGCTTCTTCTATTCAAGCGGCTGGCAATTGTGATGGCGGTCATGTTCTTCTCGCGCATCGTCGTATGGCTGATGACAACACTCGTCGGTGTCTTTTCAGTCTTTGCCGCTGTCCAGCTCAAGTACGCGCCGTTTGTCGCCGACGTCTATAACGTGCTCGAGACGCGCCTCAACGTAGCCCTTCTCATCATCCTCAGCATCGGCGCTGCGTTTTGGGCAAACGACTTTCCTGACGACGGCTCGTACGCCACCTTTGCCGTCCTCGGCATGGCTGTCATAGTTGTCTCGTTTGTTCTCATTCTCCACGTCGCGCTCCGCGAACTCGCCTGGTCCCGTCGTCACTCGTTCCGCGCCGTGGCTGAAGCCGACGCGAGACACAAGCCCGACTCGCCTTCTACAACTTTCGAGCTTGTAGAGTGGAGTGGGGCCAGCTCCACGTCGCCTTTTTCCGATTCGCCGCAGCCGCTTCCCGACCAATCATCGTCGTCTTCATACTCGGCATCCTCGTCCTCACTCGCATCATGTTCGGTCCAAACAGCCGACCGCACCCTCCCGGCCTCACGCGGTGCCACCCGCCGCGCGTCGAGTACCGCGTACGGCCGCTCAGGCCGTCGCTCTGTTGCTGTAGTGTCCGATCGCTCATAGTTTTTCTGGCAGTGCAACCTTTCCACGTGCCGCCGGGGCGTCGTCGTGACGCTAGCCATAAACGCGCTTAGGAGGGTCTCAGCGGCATGAAGACGAGACCAGGTCAACAACTTGGGCCTCAGCCGGCGGAACTAGGATTCCGGAAAGTGAGTCTGTGGATACGATCATGTGCAAAAGTCAGTGTGTGCATGTCGTTGGGTAGTAGTGAAATCAGATTGGGTATAGCTGATAATGGGGATGGTGGGGGACGTGTGCGGGGTGGAGCGGTCGAGGACGTGCTCAACCACCTAGGCAAAACAAGTCTACGCGGAAATGAGCCGAGGACGATGGGTGTCGATGACGGCGATATTTGTACTGGTGCTAGTGTGAGATGAATAATAACCGGAAGTGTGGTCGCGGGTTGTGTAGCTGGTGGTGGGAAAGAGCTAGGTGGTGATGAAGGTCGGCTGATTTGGCGAGCGGGCGGCGGCTGACGGCTGGTGGTCGGCAAGGCAGGGGTAGCTGAGGGGGCTGGGTCGCGGCTAGGTGGCTCGAGATTGCTGTTGGTTGAAGGATGAGCAGAATGACATGTGATGGTTGAGGGGTGTGAGTGTCGAGGTCGGGGATGAGGATGAGGGTGAGTTGGAGCGGGGAGAGGATGAGGACGAGGAGGAAGAGGAAGCCGAGTGCGCGATGGGATGGTGGTGAGGATGGCCATAGCATGGGGATAGGAGTTGTGGCTGGGATGGAAGACATGGTGGTCGGGTAGGGGTGGGGTGGTCGTTTGTGGTGATGGGGCGTGATGAGTATGGTAGGGGGGATGAGGGGGGTCGTGATGTGGGAGGCGTGGCGGCGGAGGGGTGCTGGGTATGGCGATTGGGCTTGAGCATTGATGAAGGTGAGTATGATGAGACTGATGGGTGTGTGTGGGGTATAAGCAATGAGGGTGGAGGGGCTTGGGCGGCATGGGCGAGGAGGGCCGACGGGATTTGATTGATGGACGTCGATGGAGACGATGGCTTGAGATGGCGGGGGAAGCAGCCAACTGCACTTTAGCCGGCCACTGCATTACCTATCGCTTGCACTTCCCCTCTCTTGTTCTTCCTCGTCTTGGCCAGTCCATAGGACTCGTCGTCTGGCTCGGTGATCGGCAGCAGGGGCGGCTGGCGATGGGCAGGCCGGCGGGGGCTGTGATGGGCAAGGCCGGAGGATGGAGGGGAGGAATGGGTTGGAGGGCGCACTGGTAGGCATTGCCATTGATGTGGCTATCTCTCTGCATCGTCTCCAATGCCCTGTCGATGGCTAGCTTGCTCTTGGTGGTGCCGGCAGTGGTTGGTCGGCGGCGGGCGGCGGTCGGCGGCGAGCAGCCGGCGGTCGGCAGTGATGCTGTTGACGGGTTGGCGTCGGCTGATGTGCGTATCGGCGGGCAGGGAGTGGGTGGCTATGTTTGCAGGGGTGGTGAGTATGTGTGGTGTGGGTGTGGTGGTTGTGGGTGGTGATGGTGGGGAGTGGGGGTCGGAGATGGGCCCGCGGCAGGGGGGTCAGCACCTTCGAAGGGACACCAGGCCAACAACTTGGTCCTGAGCCGGCGAAACTCGGATTCTGGAATACTGCAGCTGTGGATTGGAGATTGTGCAAGGGGGTAGTGTATGTATGTAATAGGGTAGTAGTGAAATCAGATTGGGCATATCTTGCAATGAGTGTGGTGGGGGCGTGTGCGGGGTCGGGCGGTCGAGGACGTGCTCAACCGCCTAGGCCAAACAAGCCGACGCGGAAATGAACCGATGAAGATGGGTGTCGATGACGACGGTATTAATACTGGTGCTAGTGCATGGCGAGTGAAAACCTTGGGTGTGGTCGCGGGTTGTGTAGCTGGTAGTGGGTGGGAGCTAGGTGGTGATGAAGGTGGGCTGATCGGGCGAGCGGGCGGCGGCTGGCGGCTGGTGGTCGGCGAGGCGGGGACAGCTGAGGGAGCTGGGTCGGGGATGGATGGCTCGAGATTGCTGTTGGTTGGTGAATAGGCAGTCTGCCATGGGATGGTTAAGGGATGACGGTGTCGGAGTCGGGGAAGAGGATGCGGGTGAGGTAGAGCGGGGAGAGGACGACGATGAGGAGGAAGAGGAAGCCGAGCGCGCGATGGGGTGGTGATGGGTATGGCCAGGACATGTGGGTGGTGGTTGTGGCTGCAATAAAAGTGATGGTGGTGGAGTAGGGGGTGGGGGTGGTCGTTTGTGGTGATCGGTGGTAATGAGTATGGTAGGGGGGGATGAGGGGGTCATGACGTGGATGGCGTGGCGGGCGGAAGGATGGTGGGTATGAAGATTGAGCTTGAGCATTGATGTGGGCGAGTTGGATGAGGATGATGGGTGGGTGTGAGTGTGGGCAATGAGGGTGGAGGGGCTTGGGCGGCAGGGGCGAGGAGGACGGACGGGATTCGATTGAGATGGACGTCGATGGAGACGAGGGCTTGGGATTGGAAGAGGTGGCAGACCACTACACTCTAGCCCGCCACTGCATTGGATATCGTTTGCACTTGCCCTCTCTTGATCTTCCTCGTCCTGGCCAGCTCACTGGCTTCGTCGTCTGGCTCGGTGGACGGCGGCAGGGGCGGCTGGCGATGAGCAGGCCGGCGGGGGCTGTGATGGGCAAGGCCGGAGGAGGGAGGGGAGGAGTGGGTTGGAAAGCAAACTGGTAGTCATTGCTATTGCTGTGGCTATCTCTA